>NC_048227.1:61468551-61574418 GCF_002007445.2 Ailuropoda melanoleuca | reverse complement strand
GGCTCGATCCCAGAACACTGGGATCACGCCCTGAGCCGAAGGCAGACGCTTAACGACTGCGCCACCCAGGCGCCCCTGATGACCTTCTAATTCTAATGGCATAATTTTTCACCAAAAACCCTATTCAACTTTTATACACTCTGGTGAACATAAAGACAAAAATATCACAGTGCTAACAGCAGTGGCTTTGTGCAATCCAGTTCAGTCCTACTGGAGAAAACGATCAGACTAGCATCACTGCCTCTTTAGAGTACTAGGCAGAGACTAATCCATGAACTTGTCGCTGCTCCGTTAACTCCATTTTACTAAGTACCTACTCCATTTGAGTTGGCGCCAGTATAGTACCAAGAGGCACAATGTGGTGGAAGGGCTGCTGAGGTTGGGAGTAGATGATAGTAGTACCATGTGGGTAGTGGAATGGGGGAAGGATCAGGGAGGGGGCATCAGAAGGAATTCCTGGAGGTTTCAGGCCTACTACAGATCTTGAAAGATGACCAGGCATTCTAAGCAGAAAAATCAGCCTGATGATGAATTATCCCCTCTGCATGTAAACTCTAAACTCCTCAGCTGCCAGTGCACCCACGGAAGTTCAGGATGAAGTCATCCACCATTGGCCACACTTTCTAGTATTGACTGGGGCCAACATGGCTCTTTTGGGCTGATCAGTGCTGACCACACAATCAATTCCATCAGCCTGACATCCCCTTTACTTTAAGTACTGTTTGGTTCCCAGATATGCTGTGTATAACATCTCTTTTGTGTCTTTGTCAATTTTCCTATCTTTTGCCTCACAGCACTGCCAACGGAACACGACAGGAGAGCACTGTGAGAAATGTCTAGATGGTTATATCGGAGATTCCATCAGAGGACCACCCCGGTTTTGCCAGCCATGTCCCTGTCCCCTACCCCACGTGGCCAAGTAAGTTCTGAGAGAAGATGTTCTCTTCTGCTGCTTATCCCTTAATTATGTATTTTTCATTTTTTCTCTATCCAGAGTTCTCAGGTTTTCCCACCTTAGTGGAAAGACTGAGTACCTCATATTGAGATGAGTCTGGAAAAATAAAGCTCTTTAGCCTAAATACGCTTTCAGGGAAACATAAGCACTAGTGGTATGGGTGATGACTCTGTTCCCAAAATATTGAGGACCATCATAAGGCCAATGGAGTCTCCTAGGTTTTATAAGCAGGGCTAATTTCTCAGCTATCCCTTGACCTAGGGAGATCACAACTGGTAATGCAAACAGACTCATAATCCAGTATTTTTAGTAGTAGGGTTTCCTCTCACTCACAGAATAGAGGATTTCCTATGTGTGGTGGCAAACTGTTCAATCAGAATTAGAACACAGATAAACAGAATGCACGCTTTAGGCCATCAGTTCATAAAAGATTTCCAAGAAAACTAATTTTCGCTTCTGGCTGTGTTTTGACCTGAGAGAGAAGTTAAAGAGAATAGACATACATCTTAATGGAAATAGTGGAATTTTTTCAGGAGCATAATATGTATAAATCCAATAGTCAAGTCATGATTGGCCATTTTATTATCTTAAAAATGACAGAATGTAGAATTACAATGGTGTAGTGGTAGTTGGTTTTCCAAACACCAAACATTTCTCTGATTCTCTGAAGCCAAGTGAGTGTCCTACAATCAGTTCATTTCTAACATTAACTAACTACCCAGAGTCAGCTGGCCCATACATTAAGTCCCACTTCAGAAACCAGCCACAAATGGGATCCTTAGGCTACTCACCTATCTGCTCACTTAACTGTAAGTTCAGGGGTTGCCTCAGGTTCCATAATTCTCTACAATGACTCACAGAACTCAGGAAAGTGCTGTACTTATAATTACAGTTTTATTCTAAAGGATATAACAGAAGCCAAATTGAAGAGATGCACAGGGCAGAGTGTGGAGGGGGAGATGGGAGGGAATAGAGTTTCTATGCATTTCTGGGTTGTTCACCAACCCCAAAGCTCCACAAACCTCACCTCCTTTGTTGTCTAAAAAATTATGTATGTTTCATTACATAGTCAAGATTGATTAAATTATTGGTGGTTGGAACTCAGTCTCCATCCCCTCTCCCCTCCCCTGAGGTTGGGGTTGAAAGGGATGGGGTTCAAAGTTCCATCCTGGAACCAAGTAGTTTTCACCTCTGACAGACCAGCCCTCATGCTGAAGCTACTTAGGGGCCCATCAAGAGTCACCTCATTAGCATAAACTCAAGTATGCCTGAAAGGGGCTCATTCTGAAAAACAAAAGACAGTCTTATCACTCAGGAAATTCCAAGAGCTTTAGGAGCTCTGTGCCAGGAACCAAGACAAAAACCAAATATATTTTTTTTTTCTTATACCACAAGTAGAAAGAGTAATGAACCTAGGTTCGTATCCCTGGTTTGGCACAAAATAGCTGTGTGATCTCAGGCAAGATACTTTCTCTCTCTGTCTCACTTTCCATGGGATTTTGGGGTCAAGGAGACTAGATTCAGATCTTGGCTCCATTCATTGATTCCTTTATCTGCTCTGGATCTCGGGGTTTTTGCCTGAGTTGGTGTAAGGATCTGCTTCATAGGTTGGACTAGGAGAATATGTGTGGACCATCTGAGTTGGTGCCTTACAGACAGAAAGGTGTATGTTAGTTATTGGCTTTACCGAACACATACTTTGTATTTTTTCTAACACTAATATTTTGCTTACTGTGTCCCGCAATGTTCTAAGTGTTTGGATGTAATATTTAGTTGATAGCTGTTATAAAGATTAAATTAAATAATGCTTATAAAATAATTTTAAAAGGCCCAAATGTTACACACACTTTCTTATAAAGAGAACAAAGATGACAACTAATTCTCCCCCTATTTTTTTTCTTAATTGAACACCAATATCAACTAACATTTCACTTAAAAGCTCGTGATTTGTTCAAATCCTCTGATGAGTCTGTCAGTAAAGAAGTCAAATGTTTTACAGCCCACATTTTTCTTTAGAAGCCACTAAACTGCTTCAGTCCTTACTTTGTGATTTTTCATGTCCCATGGTATCAACAATGTGTGCAAAATGGATGGTATTGAGAGGGAGAGTAGAAACCTCAAACATTAGATGTTCTGTTATATTCACCCAAGTGTGTCCTGATTTATGAGCTCCCTTTGTCTCATCTAGGTATATTCTTTAATCGTTCATTAATATTCTGCTCTCAAACATTAGTCTTAACCATATCTGATGAGATGTTCAGCATACTGCTCTCTTGCCATGCTATAGTTATTTTGTTAAATATACCTATCTCCAACTTTCCAATAACAGGTTCTCCTCATTCTCCCATATAAAAGAAGATACTATATAGTATCATTTGCTCAAAACAGGTTTATAAGCTCTGAGGTGCAGTTTCTTTGGAAACTAAAGATGAATTAGAAAGGCAATCTTCTAAATTGTGTTGTCTGACATTTGCACTTTCTGCCCCATTCACATTGATGTGGGAAACAAAGGCAAAAGAAAAAATTAAATTTCCTTATTACTTACAGCCCANGTGGGAAACAAAGGCAAAAGAAAAAATTAAATTTCCTTACTACTTACAGCCCACTGACAAGTCCTTGAAACCAGAGTGACCCTTCTCTGGGAGCTCAGCTGCCTTGATGTTGACACCTTCCTAAAGGCAAACAAAAGTCAATCTCAGCTAAACATTATCCTGACCGCCCCCCCCCCCAGGATCCTGTGAGTCTACTTTAAACATATAGAAATTCCTTTCGAAACTTCCTTTATCTCCACCCCCAAGATACATGTTGGCAATCATCCTCCAAGCATATGGCCCACCGATATACATCTGAAGGGTCTCATGACTGAGGGTGTACTAAACAGTAATAAATGACCTTGTCCTAAAAATAGCTAGCCCCCTCAGGGTCCTGGAAACCTTGTCTCCAAAATTCCTTGGAGGCTTGTGCTGTCCCTAATCCCCTCCCAACTTGAAAGTATATAATCAGTCAATCATCACAACCCCAGTGCAGCTCTTTCTGCCCACGGGTCCTGTCCCCACGCTTTAATAAAACCACCTATTTGCACCGAAGACGCCTGAAGAATTCTTTCTTGATTGTTCACTCGAAACTCCAACATTTCCACATCAATATGGCAAGACTCTCTTACCTAAATTATGACTTTAATGTCGTGAGATAAGAAACTTTTGGAACCTAATTCCTGTGGACAGAGAAGTTTTGTCTACATGCAATCAACAAATATTTATCAAGAACTTATTATGTGCCAGTCCTATAGTACTAGTTGCTGGTCACACCAGTGATAAAACAATCAAAACGCCCTGCCTTCATTAAAATAGGTCAAAATACAGCAGTATTTTGAGCTCCTAAAGCAAATGACTGTTTCACCTTTTCAGCTAGGTTATCCAGTATTTCAGTTGATCAAGAAGCTCTTCTGAAGGCTCTTTCAAATAAGTAAATAAAGGAGAAATTGCCAATTGGGTGATGAGCTTCCTGTCTTGAAGGAGGAAAGAGTTTTTATTGGATCACCATTCCCATTCATGCTGTTTGGGTGTGTGAGCAGATCCAGGTTCAAAGAACAATTGAGGGTCTCAGGGAATGTGCTCTGCAGTTAGGTACATATTCATAGATCTGAAAATTGAGGTCTCTAACAGTATACATTTGAAAATGAAAAGCCTGCTGAAAATTGACACAAAAGCAAAAATACCCCCACATAAAAGTAAAGAACATTATGTGGGAGTGTGGAGGAATTAGGAGAGACCTGCTTTCTCCTAGGTGGAAATAGTCCTACTTCCTGAGTGCCTTGGGGGAAAAAACTGGCTGTAAATAGGGAGGTTTGGGATAGGGGGGTGGGGGCAGGTACAATCTGTGGTCACAGAACAGGACAAATTTGCCTGGATCCTATAAGGGTCTAGCCTTTGATATGGCCTTATTATTGACTTAGTTAACTATTTTCAAATATCTTATCAAAAATCAAATACCCATTGCCTCTTTTAGCTTTTTTAAAATTCATATTGTTACTCTCTATAAAAATTAAAGTGCCAGGACTTTTATTTGAGCTCAAAAAGTCAAGCTAATATAGAATCTAAATTACGCTTTGAGAGACCAGGATTGAGCCTCCAGACCAGGATTTGGATTTCCAGTGACAAAAGCCCCATCAGAAAGCAATGAAATTAAGCTTGAGGGAGGTAAGCAACCAGTGCTGAGTCTATTTCTCTTTAGGTTCCATAAAGGTTTCCAAGAACAAAAGGCTCCCTTCCACTTGGAGAGGGAGCCATGGTTGTTAATGTGGGCTGAGAAAGGCTCAGTGTTTTCGTTTCCCTAGCCAAAAACAGACTTTACCCTAAAGCAAAATATAAACAATTAATGCTGATAAAAAAACAAAAAGGAATCTCAATGGTTGGCACTGCCTCTGACTCTCACTCCACTGAGACCAATGGTCACACAGCTATTCCCAGGGACCATGTGCACAGAGTTCATTTATTTATTTTGGAGTTGGCCAGACATCCTCCCCATCTACTAGTAGCTACAGGAATCATTTCAATTAAAGAAAATGTCATCTGTTTGAAGCAGCAGGACATTAGCTAAAGGCAGACGACTCCAGACACAGGCAGATACTTCAGTCCTTCAAGCCGTGGGCAGGCTGCTGGGAGAAACATCTTCAAAGAAGCATGCATGAGGGTTTGTCCACATTCTGGACTCTTAACTGACAGTATTTTTTGAAATAGGCTAAAAAATAAGAAAAGCAAAATGAAGAATAAAGCCCAAAGAAGTGTAATTTTGCTGAAATGTTTTTAGCCAACCTGACAGAAAAAATAAACTGTGGATAATGCCTTTCACAGTGAAGTATATATTGTTTTCTGACTGATTTTATAAATGTCTTCCAGCAAAGCAAACACATCCATTTGCTTCCCTCCAAAGATGATTAGAGTAAAATTGCTAATACATGCAGGAATGTGAGAGCAGCAGGTCACGCTCCATTGATGGCACAATACCTAAGCCAATTAATTGGAAAGTCTTTAAAATTTTTCACACCCCCCCTCATATGGACAGATTTATGTGTCAATGCAGAATTTTCCAAACATGTGAAGAGTTATATTCCATTTCCCCTGCCTTAATAGTTGAACAATATTTTTATTGTTTTTCTGTCCTGTGTCCACATTTTTATTACCTAAAAAACCCAACCAACCAACCAACCAACCACAACAACAACAAGCCACAGTAATCAAGAGAAGGGTTTCTATGGACAAGAATCCTGTTCCTGTGGGTCCTATTTATTGCTTGTGTACTTGTTTTGTGACTTGATCAAAAAAGCCAGTCCCTGGACCTTTTATTCCCAACCTTTAAGGTACACAACAAAGAAATTGGGGTTCATTGGGGCTTATAGAGTACAGTTTAGAAGTGGTTCATGACCTTAAAGAGCGGAAGAGCTCTAGTACAGAAAAGAAGAGAGAAACTTTCAAATGTATATACAGAAAATGGTGAGAATAAAGAAATTCTTCTTTCATAAAACATCACAGGTAACATATAAAATAATTATAAAATAAGTAAGTGGATCTGGGAAATGGTCCCACCAGTGGATGAGCATTTTGGCATTTTCTTCTGGGCCTGCTAGTCTAAACTTTCCTGAAAGGAAGAAGATTTGATTTAAATAAAGCAAATGATGACACCCATTAGAGCTTGACTGGGACCAAGGTAGAGATGACTAAATCAAAAGTTAAAACAATCTTTTCAGTGATGTATGGAATTGACTTCTAATATTCTCTTATAATTCCAGTTTTGCCGAATCCTGCTATAGAAAAAATGGAGCTGTTCGGTGTATCTGTAAAGAAAACTATGCTGGACCTAACTGTGAAAGGTAGGTTAATAAAATTCACAACTTTCTGTGTGGGCTGAAGGAAACTTTCTGTTTCTTGCACTCATCAGCTCTGCCATGCTCCCATTCAGTGGGTCTTAGGAGGAGAGAGTGGAGATTGCATTTCAGAACGCTTTGGGGAAGCTTTCCTAAATCCCACCCCCCAGACAGAACTGTGACAATATGCTCCCCATGGGTCCAGGTCAGGGCCAGTTCTCAGGATAAATGGTCAGGTGAAGAGAAAAAGGAATATGTATAATTTGAAAAGATTCTCTAGATGGTTTTGGTAACACTCTTCTCTCTCTCTCCATCACTTGGAACCAGTAGTGTAATTAATAGAGAGGGTTCCTCAGTAGAAAAAGAAGGGGGGCGGGGATCCTCTATCAGTCAGTAAAGCAATACACTGACAAAGGCACGAACCTATTATTTAGTCCATTCTTCATATCTTTTCCCCTGAAATGTAAAGAATTCCATGAGAGTTTGGGTTTTCTGAATCCCTGTAGGTATTTACACCTAACACCCTTTCTTAAAGTTGCTCTGGGCTTTGCTCAAATAAGAAAGACTCTGGCGACTAAAGATGTGAGTTTTCCACTCCATGATTTCCTGGTGAGACATTTCCCATCCTCCCCACCTGTCAGTTACTCAATTTTCTCAAATCAAACGGCTTTTGCTAAAAGAGTCTCACAGAAAGGTCTTCTTTTTTTAAACAGAAATGCCATTAACAGCAGCCTTTCCGTTGTGGCTAGGCACAAGATGATGTGGGTGCCATAAAGACAGAGAGGGAAGGACCGGGGGACTTCTCAAGCCTCTGGTCCAGCATCTGCACGTGCTCATACAGCAGCATACTCCCACGCCCCAAGTGTGGCACACAAAAGCCTGGGACTCTAAATATCAACCTTAAATGATAAGCCATCTCACTTCCTCAGAAATCACCCTGTACCTCTCAAAGAGTAGTTCCAGAACTCTTTTTAAAAAGCCACAGTGTCTATGGTGAAGAGAAAATCTCTATACTCAGAGGGCATTGCTATTATGATTATTAAATGTACAAATCATAGATAATTCCTTCACTGAAGATTTTTTTAAGGGATTTTTCTCTTTTTTCGCTATGAGGGAAGAGGGAACTTGAAAGCCCACGGCGCATATGAATTTCATCTTTGAGAGGGACAAATAGAGATTTGGTTAATTAATGTTTGTGACACACTCATTCCGTATTTTGTTACTCCGGGACCCAGGAATATGAGACACCTGACCTTACTCACTTTCTGGCTCCATGTGGGTCAGAGAGGATTGTTCACCAGCTAGGGATGGACCTTCTTCTCCTCAGTGTCTGAGGTTGAACTTCGTTTAGTCTGACAGAGACTAAATGGGTGTTCGACGGCCCCTGGGATGGCCTGTTGACCACATGCAAGGCCTCCCAGAAGTGAAGTCATCTCCGTCCCTCAGGGCTCAGTCCCGCAAAGTTGCACCGGATGCAGATCCGGGTTCTGTCCGTGAGAGCAGGGGGCCTGGCACAGGACAACACGCCCACCTCAGACGAAGGATTGTAGATGATCGGTCTCCTGGTGCACGTTGGAGGCTCCTGGCCCTACCCCTGCCCTGTAAGGCTCTGTCAGATCTGGTGTAACAGTAGGGTCAAGGGGAGAGCGCTAGTTGTCAAATAGCAAGGAAATGTCACTTCAGCCCGGCCGAGTTTGTATCTCGGCTCCAACCCTTGGGCATCCGCCTGAGTGAGTTATTTGAGCTGTAAGTGCCAATTTCCACATCTCCAGGATGGAGAAAATGAAAATGCTCACCTCCTGGGGCTGTCGTGAGGTGATACTGTGAGGTGTTTAGTATGGCACGCAGCAGTTAAGAAATGCTCCATAAAAATTGCCTGGTGACAGTAGGAGTCACGGTGGCCATTGTCCAGTTCCCACCCCCTGGCATAATGTGTGCCTGGGAGAGGTTGGATCATTTCCCTGAATCGCAGTTTCCTTAGCCAGAAATGATAGCTTTGAACTAGATAGTACCCCTTGTTGCTTGTCTCCTGTGTCCTCCCTGTTTTACATTCCTCATCTCTCAGCCTCATAACTGCCCTGAGAGGAGGTGGTATTTTGTCATATTGCAGATAAGGAAACTGAGGCTAAGGGAGGTGATGGGGCTGGTCCACAGTCACAACACTGCTAAAGGGAGGGGGGAGACCAGGATTCAGAGAGTTTGGCTTAAAAATCTGGATTCTTCCCCTGTGCCCATACTGTTTTTCCCAAATGTCTCCCAAAGGTCTTCTATTTTAAACTTTGACAGTTAATGGAGTAGATGAGTCTCTGATATTTGGGAGAAGTGCAGCGAACCTGTTCCCAGATTCCCTTTGACTGGAGGCTACATCAACAGACGGACGTGCTGGAAATGAGTGTCCTTCAAAGGCCTGTCATCAGCATTGGGGAAGGATCACTCTGAGCACTTTTCTCTGCTTTGTCTCCTTTCTCCTGTCTACCTTCCTCACACCCTGCTGTTTTCAAGAGAATGTGCTGAGGCCTTTTACGCCAAAAATTGACTCTTCCTCAAAATGGAAATGACCACACAGCAGACTGGTAGAGGGAACAGGGATGCAATACATCTAAGGCATGGTCTCTTACCCTCAGTGAAAGTCAAGGCTAGAGCAGGAGACAAACCCAAACACCATTCATCACAAGGGAAAAAAGGAAAGCCAAATAAAAGGACAAGCAAAGCCTCTTCAAGAGTGGTGGAAGGAGTGATCGCTTTCCCACAGAGAGGGCTGGGTCATTGGGAAGGGGGGTCGTCACTGCTTTTGCTTTGTGTTTGACCTTGGGACTGATGCGGGTTTAGTTTTGTTTGGAGTTTAACAGCCAGGTTGCTAAATGGTCGCAGTTAAGCTCCCTCTAATCTATATTTTCAATGTATCTGTGACCTTGGAACTCTCCACAGATGTTTTCAAAATATGCTGCTGACTTGTATGGACGTCTGTTTCAAACAAAACTAAACTTGGTCCAAACCAAGAACACATTAGGTGTTTCTGTACTTAGAGATCTTTTAATCAAGGGATGGTTTTCAAATCTAACTGTATGTAAGTATCTTCTGGAAACCTTCAGCTTCCTGAGCCTTCCCCAAATCGCTTCCATGCCCCACTGAAAAAGAACCTCTAGGAGTAGGCCTGGGGACCTGTGTTTTGACTCCCTATTGGGTTCTCATGCCAATGCTCTCACTGCCCGTGAACTACTGATCAACCTGTACCACCGCGCCTGCACGCCACAGAACACTGCCTCTCCAAGGGTAGCTCAAGAGCCGCTGGCGTCCTCAGAAATATTCGTGTTGGTTCCTGAGTTCTCCGTGAATCTTTTCTTACTTTTGTGTTTAATTTCAATGATAATCTTGAGGAAAAAGTTACTTGAAACATGTTCTGGACTTTCTGTAGAACCACTTTATAATAAAGGGAGATCTGCCTCAGAGCAGAGGAGAAAATAACAGCCAGGGGTGTGTCAATGACACATTACAGACAATTGGAGGTCAAATGGCATGACATCAAAGCAAACTGAGTCATCACCTAGCACATGGCAGGACATGGGTGCTGCACTCATGATCCTCTACCGTGTTACGTGGCAAAAAGTAGCCCTTCAGTGGCAACTAGATAACATCATCCATTGTCTGGAATTGATACTATTAATTTGAATTAACTAGTTTCACAGTTTTGTTTGTGTTTTATTTGTAAAATTTATTTTGGTTTTCAAGATGTATAAAAACCATAGGTATAAGGAGTTTCTACCTAGTTTTATGTTCGAACTATTTAAAGATTTAGAGACAATTTAAATGAACCCTAGGAGAGGTATTCCATGAAAATGTTTTTCCTTTCACAGGGATCCATAGTACACAGAAGTTTGAGAAATATTGGTCTGAAGCGTATAATATGAACCTCTTACCGTACCATGTCAAACACCTTTGTTTTTACAGTGAGGTCCGTGTTTTTTAGCCTGCCCTGGCTGGCTCTTTCCCAAAGTCCTTTTCCCCACCTCACACTTTAACTTCTGCATGTCAGAGGTGCTCTCCCCAAATCCACCAGATCAACTGTAACGCTCACCACACTGGGTTGCACTGAGAGGATGACCATGGCGATGGTGACAAAAATAGCAACATGTATGGAGTGCTTGCCGTGTGCCAGATAGCTATTGTAAGCACTTTACATACAATGACATATTTAAACCTTAAAAAAAATATCCTACGAGATACCATTTTTATCCTTATTTGTAGAGGAGGAATGTGAGAGACAGAGAGATTAAGCCACATGCTCAAAATCACACATTTGAGGGTTTTTTTTTTTTCCAGTCTCTACTATTAAAGTAGGAGCTCCTCAGCAGAAGTAGCAGCTCATTCATTTCTCCGCCGCTCTTCCCCCATCACAGTATCTGGAACATGGTAGACACTCAGTTATATTTGTTTAAGTAATAACTTTTCTTTTTTAACTAAAAGACGGTAACAGTACTGTTAATGCTCCTTTAAAAAGGCACCTGAAATGAAGAGAGTCAGTCGCTGCTTGCCCTGTTTGATCCCCCACTCCACTCCTCCTCATGCCAAGAAAATGGAAGAGGGTGACACAGAATTGAGAGAGTCAAAACACTGCCCTCTGGCTGAATAGAGGTTGCAAATGGAAGTTATCACCTGATGCAAATAATTACAAAATGCACAAGCCTTATAGACAGGAATTTTGCAGTTCTCATTCTCGTCTCAGTGTGACTTTCCCTCTGCTCTAAGTAGTACCCGTTATTTTTTTTTTAATCTTATTTTTTGTGAGAGAGAGAGCGTATGTGCATGAGCTAGGCAGGGGGAGGGGTAAAGGGAGAGGAAGAAAGAGTCAAAAGCAGGCTCCATGCTCAGTGCAGAGCCTGATGCTGGGCTCGATCTCATGACCCTGAGATCATGGCCTGAGTGGAAATCAAGAGTCGGACACTCAACTGACTGAGCCACCCAGGCGCTCCTAAGTAGTACCTTTTAAAGATGAGGAGCCTGAGACACAGAACCATCAGCCTTAATCTAAGTCACAACTGGTTAGTGGTAAACCCAAAACCAAAACCCAAGAGCCCTGATGTTCAAGCCAGAGTTTTCAGCTCATAAATGTGTATGATCTCAGTGCCTCAGTATTCCACGTTTTCTCCCATGGCAGCTTCAATAGTATTCCTTCATCCACTCAGTTTTGCAGTGGAGTGAGAGACATGCTAAGACAGTACGAGGACTTATCATGTGGATTTATCGCTTAATGATCAAGAGGGAAGAATGGGGCAAATGAAAGCAAATCCAAGGGGGCCTTAAAACCCTAACAGGAAAGACTGTGTTTAGTATTGTCAAAAATAATAATGATGACAGTGACAATGATGTTGGTGGTGGCCTTGATGATAGAAAAGAAGAATAAAGAAGAGGTGGAGTAGGAAGAGAAAGCAAACATATATTGAGGCTTGTGATTCCAGGGTTTAGTCTGATTCTTTCTGAAGGCACCACGTGTTTTCAAACTTACACTATCAACTCTGTTTTCTGAACAGAATTCTTCTACGACTCCCTACTCTCTACCTCACCCCCCTTCTGGATTCTTACCCTGTGACCTTGAATGGGTATATTTTCCTAGTCTTATTTATCAGTCTTTTATAGAGAAGAAGGAAGTACTTACATGGCACCTACTATGTAACAGGTGCTTTTTTTTATTTCAGGATTTAATTTAACCACAATGATGGCTAGAGAATGGCATCCCTCCCAGAAAGACTTCTGTGCCACCTGGGAGTTCTGGCACCCTTGATAAAAGTATTCAGTGACAGCTGTATGGCCCTAGGAGGTGAAGCAAAGGAGAAAGAGCAGAGGAAAGAAAAAGAGCTCCACAATTTCCCAGAACAGTAGTTCTTGGTCAAAATCTTTTTTTCCCCAAAACATATTTCTTTGTTTTCTATTTTGCCCAAATAATATGATCACTAACTGAATTGACAATGTTCATATGCCACAGTTCTTTTGTTTACACTGTAAATTTATCAGCTCTATTTTCCATGAGTGAATCAAGTCATTAATAAAGCTAGAAATGAGATTATGGGGGAAGAAAATAGATAGGACCAGACTACTGGGTACCAAGGCTCCAGTGCTAACTCTAATTCCAACTGCTGGTCCTTTTGAACCTTTGTTATTTGTTATTTGAGGGCAGGAATGGGGTGCATTGATAGCATTTGATTATTCAATTGTTATGGTTATTAATTGATTAATTAGCTAATTCATTTAATGCCAGACTTGTAGGATACAATGAGCATTAAACTTGGAGTCCCATAATAGGGTTGAGTCCTGCAGTAATGAACAAATTATTTAGCTTCTCCACACTCTAGTTTTCTTGTCTATAAAAGTAATGGATTATAGGGTGCTATGCGAAGAAACCTTTGCATGCTTATTATATAAAATCTGTAGGGTTGAAGTTGTTTAGGCTATGACTTCAGAATTGCCTCTGACCCTACCACCAAAAGATGTTCTTGAAACTCAAAGTAGGTTGCCACTGTGATTGAAATTCTGACTCGCAGAATGGAGAATTTGGTTTTTCTCTTGTGGGAGCCCAAGAGACAACCTATGGAGGTCAGACACAGTGGGATTCAACAGAGAAAAGACAGTAAGTGGCATCTGACTTCTGTGAGCTTGGGCAACGTCCTTCACTGCCAGACCTCAGGATTCCCAACTCTACTTTGAGGTGGCAGGTCTGAGTCCCATTTCAACGGGACCAAGAGTCTCATACTCTCTGTTTGGTGAACTGCAGCAAAGGATAGAAATTCAATCCAGCCATGTGTTCCAGGGAGGAATGATTTGTGCTGGCTTGGGAACCAGAGAACCTATAAATCAGAGGTGCAAAGACATGAGTATGAATAACAAAACTCACTGAACATTTCCTCCTGGGGGGTGTCTCTCCATGGGTTGTGTGGCACTTACATTCATTCTTATCTTTTTCATAGACTTCGATTTCTAGAGTTCATGATTTTACGTATAATTGTGCTTGATTTGCTTCCTGTTCTTTCAGGGCATGGGCTGCGTGTTTTTCCTCTTCCTTTCTCTCCACGCCTTAAATAAAATAGACATGAATTGTCCCTCTGTTGGATGAATTCATTCATTCATTTGTAACAGCAGCAGTGTGGTCCAGGGTGGAGTGAAGGAAAGAACATCAGGGTCAGAAGGTCTGGGTCTTGTGCTATGAATTCCTTGCTATATGAGCCTGGAAAACCAAAGTAGGCTCTCTCAGCTTCAGAATGCCAGGCCTGTGTGGCCTACCTCCCGGGTGCCTGTGGTAACTAAATAAACTCACCTCGGTGAAGCTATGGGATACAATACAATAAAGGGTATAAAGATTGAACATATGTCATTATTACAACTACACCAAAAAAATTGACACAATAGGAATAAAACCTGGAAGAATGCATCCAAAAATGTCACAGTGATTTTCTTACAATCTTGGGATTATAGGTGATTTTTTTTCATCTCTCTATTTTTCAAATATTCTGAATCATGAAATCCTTTTAAAAAAATGTAATGTCTTGTTATTATTGGCCAGGTCTTCCTGATTTCCTTGGAAAGTTCTCTCCTGCTTTCCTTTCCAAAGCCAACGCCCTAGCCCAGGCCCTCCACACCCCAGCCTGGTCTCCCCATTCCAGCCCGCAGTCCACCCTGCCTCTGAAGCCAACATCGGCTTCCCCCACCTCTGCTCTCATCACGAAAATCTCCGTCGGCTCCCTTTCTTTAACTCTCTCACATCGGAACCCACTCCTGCGCCTGACCTTCAGCTCCAAGAGGGGTGACTGCACATTCTTTCCAGCCACTCCCCAAAACATCTTCAGCTTCAGTTAGCCAGTCTTGACACTAGTTTAGGGTCACAGCAAAGAGGAGGCTAACGCCAGCCAGAAAACATGTGTAGTTTGGCTCATACGATAGTCTTACAAAGTTTGAGCCAACCTTTAAAAACTGTGATTTCACATAAATATCCAAACTTTAAATTTTTTTCTTTAAAAATAGGAAGGTCTGGCAACACAGATCCTTCATTCCCTCAAGGCTGCAATGTGGAAACAGTTGACAGAAGCTGAGTAGCAGCTAGCCCTTTGGACGGGGCTTGTGGTCCCACCACTCACAGCAGGGCCTCTACTGGCCCACAAGGCACCTTTGGGAAAAGTAGAGAAAAGCATTTCTTCCTCTGAGAAGAAACAGCCCCACCAAGAAGACACAGCTTGGCAAGTTCAGCAAAGGCTGGATGGATTTTGGCCTCAGTCTCCGACTGAGCTGGGGTCTCTCATTAATGGCCCAGCCAGCATAATGGCCCACCAGCTCTGCCCCCACAACAAAGGCAGTTAGGTGTCTGGCCTCTGTAGGCTTACATAATGAAAATGTCCACAATAATGGCCCTCCGGGCTCCAATTTCATTTATCTGTGGTACTCTCAGCCCTGCCGTTTGCTTTGTCTCCACACTGCCTTCCCTCCATCACAAGATGGCTGCCAGAACTGAGTGCTACCTGCCTCTTCATTCACCTGTGGATGGAGAGAATGCCTTCCCACAACCCTCACATTAGAGCCCTGAGCTACACTCTGAATGAATCACTCCTCAGCCAACTTATTTTAGCCAGGACAATGCCAGGCACTAACTGGCTCAGGTGTAGGGTCTCTGAACAATTCACAATAGCAAGGCAGTTGGTGATTTATACCAGTGTTTCTCAATACAGGTGTTAACATTTTGGCCAGGACAATTCTTAGCTGTGCTCTAGGAGTGCATCCCCTGCAGTACCTTTAGCATATCTGGCACCTGTCGGTCATATACCAGGCAAGCACCCTAGTCCTTGAGGTGACCCAAAATGCCCACATGCTGGTTATACCTGGACATTCGTGCATCTGAAGGTCTGACCAAACTGAATGGGCTTCAATACAATAGGGAAGAGTGGTTCCTTAAAAACAGAGTCTGGCCCCATGAGGAAGTTGGGCAAGTAGGAACGAATTCTGGGACGGCAATCCACATATATTCACTACAGTTTCTTCTAGGTAGGAAAGAAGATAAAAGAGAAGAAAAACTATGGCTGCTAAATTTTTAACATGTGATTTCTGCCTCAGATGTGCCCCTGGTTACTATGGAAACCCCTTGCTTATTGGAAGCACCTGTAAGAAATGTGACTGCAGTGGAAATTCAGACCCCAACCTGATCTTTGAAGATTGTGATGAGGTCACCGGCCAGTGTAGGAACTGCCTTCGCAACACCACGGGATTCAAGTGTGAACGCTGTGCCCCCGGCTACTATGGGGATGCCAGGGTAGCCAAGAATTGTGCAGGTACGGTACTGTAGATCCTGGCCAGCACGTACACTGAATTTAGATGGATCAATGTTGGGGGAACACTGCAAGTGCCCCCTTGTCACTTTTCCAGGGCAATGTGCATTCTTAGGAATGTGCGCCCCAAACTCACCAGGAGTACATATTATTATCAAGGCTACTGGTGTAACTTAGCTCATGGGTAGAATAAACCCTGAGACAGTCACACAAATGAAACTTCACCTTATGTTACATTCTTCCAATTTTGATCAAAGAAGTAAATCAGACTTCCATGGATTGCTTATCATTGGCCAGAATTTTAAACGAAAACTTGCAAGATTTACCCCAGTTTTCTTATTCTGTAAGCTCTGTCCGTTTTACCAGTCATGTTCGGTAAAACTGACTTCTTAGTGAAATAGATTGGCAAGTCACCCCCCAATGTCCTCAAATCGTCAGAGTAAATATTGCAGGGACAATGTAAGAAATCTTCCTGGTTAAACTTCAATTAGACTGAAATGTACAAATTTTATTCATGATTTCTCTAATCCATTTGCTGCATAGCGTGAAGCTCTTCAGAAATAAAGTTAAATTGCCTTCCTCTAGGAGCAAAGGAAAGTTGAGACTGAATGTCTCTTACTCTTTTGTGACTGAAAGGAAACAGAGTGAGGAAGAGGCATTGTGCTCTTGGGGCATGCTTCTCCTGGAATCCCCTCACAGAAGCAGATTCCCACCCAAAAAGATTTTAAGAAGTGAAGAGTTTAAAGTTGAGACAAAGGCACACAGGATGTGCAGAAGTCACAATAAAAGTAAACACATCTATAAGAAGGCCAAGTGCACTGAGGCCTAAAACCAGAGGCAAGAGAGGAGTTATGTATCCGGTCAGGCAGGCGTCCGGAAGAGTATTGGCAAACTCAAAGCCTTAGACATTGGTGCTCCAATTCTCAAAACATTTACTAAACTTACATTAAACTACATAGATGCAGGTCACTCTTAGAAAAGATGTTAACGTTAGAAGCAATAAAGTATGATCTTGCTGAATTGTTTAAACCTACATTTTGTGGAACATCACACAGCTGAAATGCAATCAATTCATGTCCCTCTTGAAGCTAATTTTTTATGATTATTCTGTAAAGACAGTTAAGAGGTGGGGGAGAATTCACAATATCAGTCCAGCTCACAGCTGGCATAGATGGCTTAGGAAATCTTTTTTAAATATTACAAATGAATTGCTACTGAGAAATTCAGTGGAAAATGAACAGTCTGATGAGATCGGGGTTTTGTTTTTGTTTTTTTTCCAAAAGACATTCTCGAAAATCATCGGTAGATTAATAATGGGCTCTCAGGTCTTCTAAATTCACGTAAATATGTTCCCGATTCTTTCCACAGCCTTATTCCTAGTCATCCCACTGATAGCTCTCGTTTGGAGGTTTGGAGTCAGCCTTGCCAAGGGTCAAGCACCATGGGAGCCAAAAATCGCTCTTGAGCCCCCTCCCTCCCTCCCGCTGCGTTGCTCCTCCCTCACACCTGGCAATGATCAACCCTGGAGCTGGATTAAACTGGAGAATCAGTCTGTGATGAAAGGAGGGCTCTCAGATTCCAGTTGAATGATGGGTTCCGGGATCATTTCGTACTTTGTGAAATTTCCCAGGATCTTTTTGGACTGAACCAATTGCACAGTCATGTCAGAATCCCAGAAAGTTGGGAAAGGAGTCCTAGAAAACACAGATTTACTTTTGCCCCAGGGCTGCCTTTGAAAATCTCCCTGGGCTGGGTTTAATTGGGTGAGGGGCATAATCTCTAGATCATGGACTCTACACAGTCGTAAGGAAGAATATAATTATTCCCTGTTGGAAGAACTATATACTGATAGCCAGTATTTCTAGAAACCAGGAAAACATTACCATATTTTAAGCATTAAGAAATGAATCCCTAACCTCTTGTTTTTGTTTCCCACAGTGTGCAATTGTGGGGGAGGCCCATGTGACAGCGTAACCGGAGAATGCTTGGAAGAAGGTTTTGAACCCCCTACAGGCATGGACTGCCCAACCATAAGTAAAAATAACAGTACATGATTGACTAACCCCACTTTCGCTAATGTGCTGCAGGTGTGGGATTAAGACAAGCTATGCAATTCCCTCTCAAGAAACTGCCTAAGTCCCCCTCCTGCCTTTAACCCTGTCTGTGCCTCCACCAAGTGGACCCTCAGCGGAAGCTACTTGATTCCAATTGGCAAAATGGGTGATTTACATTGAAGCAACACTATTTTAGAAAACTTACTTTATGAAGCCTTTAAATTCAGCATCTTAGCTAGTGGGTAAAGGCAGAGTCAGCAGCATAATTTCCTAGTGACTGAGTTCATATTAACTCCTTTTTCTATATTATCTCTTCAAATCCTCAGATAATGTGATATACAGACAATGCTTTACAACACTAGGGAAACCAAGACACTAAGTGACTTAAGTGGCTTTTCCCAAATCACTCCAAAATGGAAGTGGCCCCAGGAAGAAAATGTTCAGGCCTTAGGATGGAGCTGAGGTCTTACTTTCCTGGATTTCTCCGTCATTCCTATCAATCAGATCATAAGCAATGCTGAGGGTGCAGGGGACTGCTGAAACACTTAAGAACAAACCCCAGAGCTGGTCTTAATGACTTCTCGGGCATCTTGAAGCCCGTCATCCAAAAAAGGCTATGATTGATTCTTAGGATTTAAGGAAAGGTTTGTCTTAGAAAGCCCTTTACCAAGAAAATAACTAATACTTGCCTTTAAGGAGAGTGATTTAAAGACTATTTTAACTCTAGGTATCCCCTCCCCCAGACGAGAGTATCTTGGTCTCTCGGTGCCTGTGAGCACAAGAGATTGATATTACTGATGATTCACATCTTAGAAGACGGCACAGGATGTGAGGCACAAGCAGGGCAAAGTTCACACACTGATTGGCCAGGTCATTTTAAGGACACCTGCCTGGCCCAACGCATCTCCACCACCAGCCCTGATGTGCTGGCTGGGGAGCCATTCCTTCAAGATAGCATATGCATAAGACCATGTTAAACTTCAAATAACAAATTAACATATTAACAACGATTAACACTTCAGTCTTCATTTATTGGTTCTCTAGAAAAGAGCACAGTCTGAGGAGAAGAGATTGGGAACAAAAGTTTCAGAGAGTGGTCAAGACAGGTTTCAAAGCACGGTCTGCTATCCTTCTGAGTCTGCCACAAGTGGGCACTGGGCCCCCCAGGAGTGGTGGGGGGGATGGGGAGTGGGGATGATGACAGAGGTAAGCGGAACTCAAATGTGAAAGCAAGGAACAGGGAGAAACTATGACCTACTTCACCACATGCCCAGACTGAGCAGATATTCACAAGCAATGACATTCTACAGACCTCCTTCTGGCTAAAGTGTTTGTCCAGACAGGTCAGGCCACGCGAAGGCGCGGAGCCACCCCTGGGATAGGAATAGGAAAGAGGGGGTGCCAGCCAAACAGCCAACTTCACCAGTGGGCACCAAGCAAAGGCCTGACATGAAGAAAGCCATCCCAGAGGGCTGTCCCACCACTAAGGAAAAATGGAGAGTGTGCTTCTCCTCCCCTACCCCCCTTGCAAATGGCTTGCCCTTTTATGCTTCCTTTCTTTCTCAGTTCAGTGATTGGTGTCCATGACAGCCTACTTGCCTTGTTGCACGCATTGTTCATTTTGTTATGTTTTAAGTGGGAATAGTGGCTGATGGACAGTTTGAGTCATCTTAGACTCCTGTGTGCTTTGAGCGTAAGGACTGGTTCTGTGACCCAGAACAGCTCCTCGGGAAACAAACATAAAAATAATATTAACCAAGGAAGTACAGTAATGACCTGCTAGAGCACAAGCTTCCCAGCCGACTTTCAGTTTTAAAGAAATAACATCAGTAACATGTCCATTTTACCTCCAGGCTGTGATAAGTGCATCTGGGATCTGATTGATGACCTTCGATTAGCGGCACTCTCGATTGAAGAAAACAAATCTGGTCTGTTGAGTGTCTCGTCTGGTGCGGCTGCTCATAGGCATGTGAATGAACTCAATTCCACCATCTACCTCCTCAAAGTATGTGACCGTGTCATACCTTCAGCTGTACCTCATGCTGGTCTTACGGGATCGCTCCTGTAACTCCTATCCTTCTATCATCTGAGTCCCATGGCTGTATTACAGATGGATGTATTACAGACTAGGAAATTAGAAAAAGTTGACTGTGACCATGAGCTTCAGTCCAAAGCAAGAGCTGCCATCTATAAAAGAAGTTAATGTGGAGAATACAACAACTAAAACAAGCAGTATCTATGTACCGATCTATTGAGGGAAGGAAAACACTCTTATTTCCTGAGTAGAAAGGTACATTAGTTATTCAGGTCCTCACCACAAACTTACCATTACCTTAACCTCAATTTGCAGTGCTTTGAGGAGTTTCTCTAGAAACCTCTCTCTTACTCTCTCCCTCTCTCTCTCTCCCACCCCTAGCTTCCCTTCTTACTGACACACAGTCTCTCTCATCTTCCCATACACATACACACTGAAGCACACAGGCACACACGCTCAGGGTCTCCTCACAGGTCTAGTGGTTAATATCTAATAAACAGACAACAGTCCAAAACAGTAGACTATGACAGTGCTTCTATATCTAAACTTTAAGAGGTGTTTTTCCCCTCTAAATTATGGGCTTCTCTCACAACCAACAGATATTTTTTAAAACAATAATAATTAACTGAAAGGATAATGGAATTAATACCGTTATATAAATATATAAATTTTAAAAAAGATTTTTACTTTGTCAATTTTGCATAACGTTTAAGAGCATAAACTTTGAAACCATACTGATTGCCTTCAGATCACAGCTCTGACACTAATTATGTGACCTTGGGTAAGTTATTTAACCTGTTCACTCTTCAGTTTTCTCCACTGGCTTTGAGGATCATTATTGCACCTACCTCACGGGCTGTGGAGAGAATTCAGTAAGCAATATACATAGATACACACAGAGCAGTTGCACAGTTCCTACCCTAGAAAGTGCTCATTAACTCTCCTTTTTAGAGGTGCAAATAAACGATATCCACAGCAATTGGCCAAATAAGCAAAATGTAAAGCAAAGCAAGAATCACAAAATCATAGAGCTGGATGGACTCTTACTGAGCAGTCAATTCCAAGCTTTGGAATCATTCTTATCTACACTCATCCGTTTGGACACATGAAGGCATTACTTCTCAGGGTAGTCACCCGGACTCGGGCCTTTGATACTGCGCAAACTCTCTTTCCTCAACAGCACAACTTCAAGACAGGTATAATTATGCTGACAGGAAATCAGTGCCAGGATTACAAGGCTTACTCCAAAGTAATCCAGCTAAAGCTACATTAGACCAAACTCCTCAAAAATGGAAAAGAAGGGGCAAATGGTCTGAAATAAAGAGAACTGCTCTTCTTCCCCAAAAAAAAAAAAGAAAGAAAGAAAGAAAGTAAATTTCCAAACTCCATTTTACATTACATTTTACATTAAATTGACCCTTGTGGGTTGATCATTTCCTCCAGGGCCTGCCAAAATTGAAATTGTAAAGGTCAGACACCCTGGGCCCCCAGCAGTCTAGATGGTACCTTTGTGAAATTAGAAAAATGTGCCCTTTCTCCATGGCTGGCACAACCGAGGTCAGGGTTCCTGGCCCAGTGAGCAGAGCTTGCAGAATTTCAGCCCTGAAGGCCGTTGGAACCCTTGTGCAATCCCCAACCTTCATACCAGCTTATAGCGCCATCAGACCCCACGGTTTTGGTAACAGAAGTTCACATTCTACTGTGAGTCCTCCTACACTGAAAACGTTGCCTGTATGTGTGTGTGTGTATATATATATATATAAAGATTTATTTGTTTATTTGGGAGACAGAGAGAGCACGCGGGGTTGGGGGGGGAAGTAGAGGGAGAGAGAGTCTTAAGCAGACTCCGCAATGAGTGCCCAGCCTGACGCAGGGCTCCATCTCAGGACTCTGAGATCACGACCTGAGCCAAAACCTAGAGTCAGACACTTAACCAACTGAGACACCCAGGCGCCCCTTTCTGTATAGTTTTTAAAACCTGGTGTGCACATCTACTGATTATTTTTAAAACTTTTTTTTTTTCCACAGACAAAATTGTCAGAAAGAGAAAACCAGTATGTCCTAAGAAAGATACAAATCAACAATGCTGAGAGCACAATGAAAAGCTTTCTGTCTGACGTGGAGGAATTAGCTGAAAGGGTATGTACTCAGTTTCTGGGACTGCCTTCAGAGAAAGGATTTAGCTGGGGTGAGCCTGGCTAGTCACAAACGATTGAGGCTTAACACAGTGCAGGAAAAATGCAGTGACCCATGTGCCTTAAAATAAATCAAGGCAAGATCTGTGGAGAAAGTTAATATACTTGGTCTCTACAGTCTCTTCCCATTTTGATTGCTTTCCTTGGAAAATTATGTTTATGGGGAACTTTCATTGTATTTGCTGCTGGTTAATATGGTTGATATATGTTTCAATTAGAATAGTCGGTCTGCTGTTTGCCATAACATTTTATGGCTAAGAGCTGTAGAGAGCCCAGAAATAAACTTTATTATATAGAATATAAAACTTAAATATTTGCTAAAGGATGCCTTAAATAATAAAAGGAAAGAAGATCCACACTGAGAAAACAATTTTATGGGTTGACAGGGAAAAAAAAATCACTTTCAAACTTCAGTTTATACTACATACTAAAATAAATTCCAGACAGATTAAGACTTGAGTTTAAATCTCAAATCCATAAGAAAGCAGAACTAAAAGATTGTTAAACCTTGAAAGGAAAAAACAGTACACTTAAATATAGCATGAAGAATTATAATAAAAAGAGGTAATAGATTTGACAAGATAAAATTTCAAATACCCAGTAGAACAACTAAATAAATGAAAAAGTGAACCAGACTAAGAAAAATACGGAGGGAAATATGGCTTGTAAAACTCTCACACATTAACAAGAAAAACATTAAAACAGGAGTAGAGTCAACATGAAAGACTATTAAATACACTCCCCAGGAGCCTAATGGAAAAATATCCATCATCTGTACTAATAAAGAAAAATATAACTAAGCCACAGGTGCCATATATTTTACATATTAAAATGTTTGACACATTTTTTCCCCTGATTATGCTCTACCAGTACTGCCCAGAGTACTCTGGAATTTCTACTTTCAGACGCTGGTGTTTGACATTATAAACCATTGAAGTTCTTTTCAAAAACAGTTCTTATTTTCTACAAAAATAAAGGTTAAAATAACTCTGATAATCTCTTTTGAACTTGGGCCGCTTAAACTTTGAACAGGTCATGCTTCTAAAAACATGAATTATTCTAATTTGATTTTTTGAAGAGTCAATTCCTTTGAAATGTGTATGAAAATTGTGTCCTTCATTCCCATGCAGTGGTGCATATTAATCCAACCACAAGCATACGTAAAAGCGGTGAGATCTCTTAAGTTTCAAAGGAAATACCAGGAAAGAAATCCCCGTGAAAAACTCATTGTTTTTTCATTTCAGTATCATGGTTGGAATTTGCCCAAAGTGTCTCAATTCTTGAGAAAATATTTTCACCAAGATTAGTTCCTCTTACCGCTCAGGCAGAGTTACTGATCCCTTTGTCGTACAATTTTTCCACTTCCAGTGTAACTTAAATGCAGACTTTCATAGGGAGAAAATAGCACCAGCTTAAAAGTGACATCACAATAGAAAAGGCTCTTGGGCACCAAGAACAGACCACCAAAGCAGGAGGTAGGTGATAAAGCTTTTGGAACTTTTAGCTGTTTCCACTGACTCTTATTGAAAATAAGGTCCTTCTGACTATGACAACAATCCAGATGGTGTAAGAACCTGCTAAAACATTTTAAAACAAATGCCCAGAGCTGGTCTTAATGACTTCTCAAGAATCCTTCAATCCTTTAGTCTAGAAGAGTCCCTAATTGTCTCATAGAAGAATTTAAGAAAAGGCTTGCCTTGGAAAGTCTTCTACCACGTAAGTAACTAATATTTGCCTTTAACTAGAGTGAAGGATTTCACTGTAGGTTCCCACGGTGATTTTTTTTTTAAATCACAGTAATGTTGTCTCTTGAACTTGAAAATACCTCCTTGCAAATTGTCACATAAATCTCATGAGACCCAAATCTCACAATTCACATTAATCTAAAGTGACTGGTTTTGTCCCAATCTTCATAACCAATTCCTCTAGCCCCCTTTTGGAAATTCTACATCCCTTTCCTACCCTCTTACTTCTGGGAACCCCCTAAAGGATGCCCATGCATTTGTATTCATAAATAGCCACTGCTCAAAAGGACCTCACTTCCACCACCGCTGATCACGTCTATAAGAAAGGCCCAAAGACTATGCCAAGATTCTACTTTCCCATGTTCCCAAGCTACCATGCTCAAAGTCAGAGTGGCACTAGGCCACAAGCAAAAGTGGAGGCGGTGGCCCTCTCTCAATCTCAGTGCTGCCCCTTGCCAACTGGACCTTGAAGTTGCAATGCGGAGCCCCAAGTCGCAGAGCCCCAAGTCACAGAGTCCAGTCTCCAAGAACTGTCTCAGGAGGTGCGGCACCATCCCCTCCACTTCTCCATCTCCTCCACCTCCACCCTACTCCTTCAGCCACAACATAACCTCCTTGCTTATCAATGCGTCAAAGAGATGTTTGGAACTAGAAGGAAATTAGGTCACCTGTATACATCAGAGCCTCATCTCTGAACCTGACAAAAATGTAGGACAAAAAAAAAGAATATATTTCAATTCTGAAAGCATGACTTAATACCTGGTGTATGAGTGATTGTGCTAGCTGCTGGGGGTACTGAAGTGAACGAGATGATGTAGCATAAACCCTCCTCTCAAGCAGCTCACAGTCCAGCAGGGAAAACAGATACATAAAACAAAATAATCATAACATAGCAATCAATGAGAGAGGCATGGAACAGGCTAAAGAGAGAACTCTAACGAAGAAATAATGAACTTGTTCACTAGGGGTACATGAGGGAACGTTTCTCAGAGATGTTGAGTATTGACCTACGTATTTAAAAATGACTGCGAGTGTATCAAGTACTTCCAAACAAGAGAAAATACACAAGAGCGAAGAGATATTCATAGTGTGTGCTTAGAACTAGAAAACCTTTGGCCATGGCCTAGTAAAGATTAGCTGCAAGGCAAGGAGCAGGAGATATTGCTGAAGAAGTGCTCTGAGGCAGATCATGAGAAACCTTGACCACCACGCTCAGGAACGTGTGGACTTCATCCTGTGGACTTTGGAGAACATTGAAGTATTTACGTAGAACAATGAACTGATCAGATTTGAAATTTCAAAAACATTCCTCTGCAGTAGGGGTGACGGATTGGCGAGTAAAGACTCTGAAGATATGGACACCGGTAGTCTGGAAAATTGCCTCAGTAGTCTAGACAAGTGTGGTTGATTGCTACCTTGCCTTCATTTGAGAAGAATTTGCAGTGATCAGGTATCAATCAAGACTGTGGTCATATGAAACAGGAAGAGAGGCCAGAATGGCAGGAAGAATAAGAACAATTGGGTGACCAACTGGACATGAGGAGTAACAAGGAAGAAAGCTCTGGCTTAGAGAAATGACTATTCGAAGACTACAGAATGGGGGCAATGGGCCGTCTTAGTCAGTAGAGCATGCAATTCTTTATCTCAGCATCATGAGTTCAAGCCCCATGTTGGGGGTAGAGATTACATTAAAATTAAATAAATAAATAAATAAATATCAAAAAATAAAATTACAGAATGGATTACTCTGTTTATTTCTCTGTGGATGCCCAGAGGGTAGTTAGAGAAAGATTTGAGTCTGTAGCTCAGAGGAGAGATCCAGTCTGGAAAAGTTTTTAGAAGCCATCCATGTTCAGGAGGTAGGGAAACCCACAGTAGGTATCCCTGTACACATTCTGAAATGGCATACCAATATACCCACTACTGTTTCGTTCAGTACTCTCATTTACACTTGTCTCCCAGAGTGATTTCTAAAAGTTTCCCCTTTCACTTTCAAAAGTGTCATAGCTTAAGCAGTAACATATATGATCACCCTAGACATTGATTATTATCCTCACTTAGTCTGGTTGATTTTTTTTTTTAAATCAGTAATCTAGATACACTACCCTTCTTACACTGTATTACCAAAAAGTTATTGCCACTTTTTATGTCAAATATGTACAAGGAGTGTTTGCTGTTGAGGGGAGTAAATGATTCATCTATTTTTAATGTAAACCATCAACCAGTTTATAGCTATGAGTTAATTTTTTAATTTCAGCTCTTCTTAAAGCAAGGTGCCCTGGTTTTACCAGGGGCCTGTACCATGATTTTTCTTCCATAAGCAAAGTTACAGAAAAAAATAAAACTTTCAAATAAGGCATCACTATCTATTAGAGCCAGTAAATTTGGAATTTAAAGTGACAGGCGGTCCTCTTTACCACGGAGTCTTTTATCAAATATATAGTGTATATCTAAGCGCCCTCTGGTGTTTGTCAGAAAGAAGTCTTCTTAGACAGATTCCATCCTCGACCTGCCTTTCCTTGCTTCAATTCAAAGTTTCCTTAAAAGAAAGAAGTTAAAGGACTACAGTAATTACAGTAGGACTTTTTCTTTGAAGGATGAAGCCAAAGTAAAAAAAAAAAAAAAACAAGTGTTGTGCTTTGCAAATATAATTTAAATTGGATCAAAAATCAACTTGTTGAAAATTTCTAGATGTTTTAAATGTTTGTGTCCATAATTTTTAAAAGCAGGGAGGGGTGACATCAGAATAAGATTCATCTTATTTTCTGCATCATGTAATTTTAAAATGGGCACAGATTTCGTGTCTCTGGAAAGCATGAGAACAAGGCGGAAGACAGGCACTGGAAGAAGGAACGCAATGACTCAGAATGCAGGTGTCTGTTCAGAGAGCCCACTGTTTCGGGAAGCATATGATGGTCGCATTAGTGCTGCACATGGAGCTTTATATGGAAGGGATTTGGGACTTGCTTGATAAAAAACCTCTGGGCACATATTTGCTATGATACCATTTCTGCATTCTCTTCCTTGACTAAGGGCCACTTCTGTGGGTTATTCCTGGAAAACATAAGAGCTTTTCCAGGTAAAATCATGGCATAATCCTCTGGCTAGAACACTGGAGGAGAGGAGAGACATTTGACACAGCCACTCTGCTGTGCTGGTGAAAGTGAGCTGACCTCATCTAAGCTGCCCTGGATACAAGCACTCTGGGGGGCAGACCACCCTGCGTCTGCTCAGATGCCGTGGCACTTTGTTAGAGAACCAAGCCAGAAAAGCACCAGATGAGGCAAATGGGCATCTACCAAGTGTCAGACAGAAGAACTCCTCCACTTACATATAACCCCTGAGCCAATCTTTCTAATGATAAAAGGAAGTCCACAGTACACATCCCCAACGCCGTGCATAGAGGCCAGTGTCCTGGCCTTGAACCATTTCTTAGATGAGCTTCTGCCCTTGCAGACGCAGAAATGTGCATACGCACATACACACCCACATGTGCTTTCAGAAGCTGCATTTGAGTCAGGATTTCATCTCGACAAACACTAAGTGGGAGCTCTGAAACAGAAGCTCCCCAGTGGAGAGAATGGAGTCCGCTTCTCAGAGAAGAGTCTCATTCACTTCGAGCCAAATCTGCTTGAGTGGTTATTTGTACCCTAGTGCCATCCGTGTTGATGGGAATTTGGAATGCAGCACTGAAAACAGCATTGAGCCCAGTCAGCATAATCCTTTAAATCTCTGTGGTAATTCAGTGTCAGCACTGGTTGGACCACCCAGGAGCCACTGGACGCACGGAGCATTTCAAGGTCTGCCTACTTTCTCAACAGTTTCCCCTGTGAAACTTTAAGCTCTTCCATCAGCACAATGTCAGATCGATCAGCAGACATGGGTAATTTCCTAGTCTGGAATCGTGAGATACAGTAAAAATTCAAAGAGTGAATTCCATATGAAAGGCAGTTGGTTTGGACTGAACTGTGGCTGATGGCATAGGAATACAGCTAAACTGGTCATCACATCTGCCTTCATGCATGATTTCTGGGACCATTTTATACGTTATAGAACTTTCACATGCCAAGGAAATTTATGTTTACGGAATACATTACGCCCACCCACCACTACATGCACAGATAGAACATTCCTTTCTCGTACGTTTAAGCTGCTGTTTATATGGATTGTTTATAGGAAAGTCAAGTCTCAAGAAGGGGCAAGCTGGCTCAGAAGGAAAGCATGGATACCATTAACCATGCAACTCAGCTCGTGGAGCAAGCTCATGATATGAGGGATAAAATTCAAGGTAAATATATTCTTTTCTCATGCAGCTTAATGGCAAGGAATCATTCGTGTGGTTAACAAGAAAAACATGGCTACTGTTAGTGTTTACTATGTGCCAGGAACCATTGTTACAGTGTTATAGATAAGTAATATATATGCATTTATAATATTTTATATATATATATATATATATATATATAGTATGTATATTACATATAAGGTCTTCCAGTTTGTCCATCTAGGATTTCTGAGCACTCATCCCTACTTACTATCCGTTGGTTGTCAAGAATAAACGTACAGAATGTACAGAATGTATAGAATCATTCCCTTTCCAGGCATTTCAAGGAAGTGGAATGCAAGAAAACCCTTGGAATGCTATGGTGTCTCTAAAATTCAAGAGTTGAGTAGGAGTCATGTTTTTCTGGGCTATTCTCAGCAAAAACACCACCTTTAGAGTGGCAGGAAACTGTCCACTAATCCTAACTGTCCTAACTCTCTATGATGCCATTTCCCAGACCAGGCAGGCAACATGCTCCTGTCCCCAAGTCAGAAGAAAAGCCTGGAGGGGACGTGAGAGATTTCTTTGCCCTAAAGCGTTGTGGCACATTTTACCTTCCCTTTTAGAGGAGTACTTATTTGTGCTCTAACTTCTGATTAAGTGTTGGCTATATTTTGAAGACTATCTTAAGAGCCCACTGAAAGCCAGCCTCCAATTTACCACTTATTGGAAAAGAGAATTTCACTTATTGGAAAAGAGAATTTCCTTGGGTTACAGTCTGCAAAGATACAGTATTTGTGTGTTTCCATAGCTTTTATCCTATATATTAAGAGCTGGGTGACAACACCAAGTGCATCTCCGGGCACAATGGAGTAGAGGAGTCCACAGTGGGAAAGTCACATCTTTATCCTGAAGTATAGGGAACATATTCCAGGCAAAGGGACGAATGGAGCCAAGACATCTGCTATATTTCTTTTGCTGGCTATAATACACAATAAAAATAAATGGCATGCATTTCAAACACCCCCCAGTCCCGTCCTCTGTTTCATGCTTTTGCATCTACCAATAAATTTTTTTTCATTTTAGAGTTACTATTGATTTTTTTTCAAAAAGTAAGATTGAACCTAGATGAGCTGACCTCATCTAATTAAGAAACAAATGCCCCTCTAGGCAGCAAGTAAAGCCAACAACCTAGTAAGCCATTCAGAGAAAATAATTCACCTTTGCTGTTGTAAACTTTTTATTCTAACGTGTTTCATTTGGAAGGAATCTAAGCCTTCTATTTGACCCTTTAAGCATAGGAAAAGATGAAAGATATATAAAAAGAAATGTAAATGGGAAACAATAATTTCCATCAGTTTACCTTTTAAAAAGAATGTATGAATAGTCTCCAAAGACTAAGGCAAAAATGTTATTGTCCACATTTCCTTTTTCTAATCTACACCAGACATAGCTAAAATAAAACAGGCCAGAATTGAAAATGTAATATTTGGATCAAAATGCCAAAGAAGTCGGCACTGCAAGTGCTAGATCTAAGGGGGGTGCGGGGAATCTATGTTTAGGTTATTTCCGGAGTTAAGATTATAGATTTTACTTGCAAAGTGAATGTTTAATCCCTTCTTAGGTTTGTTTCTAGCATATCTTGGTTTCCCTATGACTTTCTCAGTAATATTTACAATGTTAAAAACCTCTTCCCCCGTTTTTCTCCTTTCCTTCAGAATTCAGGGATGCTACGCAGTACCAACAGTGTGTCACTCCTTTTCCCCAGCCATCTATACGTAACTCCCGATGACCTCCAAGCCATTATCCATATAAAATACAAGCCCTTATCTGGCATGATTTATATGACACCTGTGTTTGTTTACCCATCTTGTCTAGCCAACCGCATAGATCATAGTAAACCACAGACACACAATTTCATTTATGCCAGGAAGATAAAACGATTCCTCCAAGAGCTGTCAGAGGACAAGGTGGCAATTACATAACTTTCATCCGATCATATTTAGTAGAAAGAGAAAGTCAGAGAACAACTCAGCTCTGCTGGTATTTAGACAACTCGTCTGATCCCTCTGAGCACCGGCAGTCCCTTTGGTTCTAAAATTCTCCGGAAGTGGGGTGAAAATGACCCAGAATCAAAATGGCTCAATCTTGACAGTCATACTATGGAAGGCAAATAGCAGTTGCAAAGTGTGTGTGTGTGTGTGTGTACACAAATATAAATATCTATATGTATTAATGAACAAAAGCTCTCATCACAATATAACAATCCTCTATTTTTATATCTGGTCTATACAATGATCTGAAAGATCCGCTTGAACAACTATCAGTATACTCTCATTTTGATTTAGAGCTTTGGCCAGATCCTTGGCTAAAATATAATTAATATCTCTAACACACCCTACATATGACAGGAGATACCTCAGAGGATTTTCTCCAAGTTCTGTATTTTATATAAAATGTTGATCAAAGACCCCAGATTTGTGTGCCTTAAATGTTAACGTTCAGGAATTACTATGGAAACCAGACACAGCTGAAGTCAGGACAGGCTTTGTATTAATCCCATTCCCATTCCAAAGACACCAAATGGGAAGCAGAGTTGGTCCTCCAGGCTGTACTTCTCCTTAGAATATATGGTGAATTCCAATGCTGACACCAGTATCTGCAGCGTGAACATCATGGGTACCCCTGTCTTTAAATGAAATGCTCTTTCCATTTGAGGATCAGCCCTGCCTTTTGCCCTCACTGTCCATGTTTTCAGTGGCATCACTGTCAAATGCCCGGACACCCCAGCCTGCTTTCTTCTCTCACTGTGTCCTTCCTTTCAGAGATCAACAACAAGATGCTGTATTATGGGGAAGAACAGAAACTCACCTCTGAGGAAATCTCTGAGAAGCTGGTGTTGGCCCAGGAGATGCTTGAGGAGATCAGACGCCGCCAACCATTTCTCACACAAAGGGAGCTAGTGGACGAGGAAGCAGATGAAGCCCATGAACGTAGGTGTTTTCAACTCCTAGGGCGCAGCACGTGTCCGCTTCCTTTTGGGTCCAAGAGAGGATACTGATCCTCAGGAATGTTCCGTCAAAGCAAGCAATCCCCAATATTTGCAGCTATTTTTTTTTTAAGATTTTATTTATTTGAGAAAGAGAGCGAGCGCTCGCGAGCGTGTGCACGAGGGTGTGCGTGCACGCGCACAAGCGCCCGCGCATGTGTGTGGGGAGGGGCAGAGGGAGAAGGAGAAGCAGACTCCCCGCTGAGCAAGGAGCCCACCATAGGGCTGGATCCCAGGACCCTGGGATCGTGACCTGAGCCAAACTCAGACATTTAACTGGCTGAGCCGCCCAGGTGCCCCTATTTGCAGCTATTTAGAACTTATATGTGGCCTCAGGGAATCAGTCAGGATCGAGATTTTAGATCCAAGCCCAACCTTGAGCTTTTGAAAAGAAGCTGAGATTCCACATGAATCTACAAACCTTAAACCTTAAACTCCTGAGGAGAAGAAATAGGGACTTCACAGTTGGTGAAAACATATAAACATATAAAACAGGGGAAGAAAATCTAAGGGGAACCAATTTCCTAAACTATGATAAAAGAAATCTTATTGAGAAGGCAGTAAAGCTACAAGCCCAGTGACATTCATGTTCTGAGGTCTGTGAAAGACTTTTAATGACTTTTAACCTCCAGTGCAAATTTAACATTTCCCTTAATGATGAATGTAGGCAAGAAACCACAGTAGTATTAGCAAACCTATGACTGGGTCACTCTATCAGTTATCAACGACAATCTAACAACTCACCCCAAACATATTCACTTAAAATAACCATTTATTTGCTCATGATTTCATTGGCAATTTGGGCTCAACTCAACCTGGACATCTCATCTCTTCTGCATGTAGCAGGAGCTGGGCTCCCTCATATGTCTGGGGCCCTAGCGAGGATTGCTGGGCCTCTCCCCCTTGTGGGGTGTTACCCTCAAGGGAATGGCAACAGTCTTCCAGGAAGGCAAGAATGGAACTCAACAATGTCGTATCTATCCTACTGGCTCAGACTGGCCCAGATTAACAGCGTGAGGAAATAGACTCTACTCTTGACAGGAAGAGTTGCAAAGAATTTGTGTCCATTTTAATCTACACCATCAACAAGAGAAGCCATGGATTTGGGTATCGGGTTTTAGCTGTACTCTGATCTCACCACATTCAGTTCATCAGTAATTCAAAATTAAGTAGTTACTAGTCCCACCTCTAGGTCTTGTTATTTCATGCATTAATAAAGAAGCACATGTATTGTTATAGCACCAATTTGTTTTTTAACATCTTGGTCTTCTTTTTAAGTCCATGTTCTTTATTTTATGCATTTTGAAATACATGATAAGAAGGGGCCTGAAGACTTCACTAGATTACAAAGGGTGCAGTGGCACAAAAAGAGTTAAGAACACCTGCACCACATTATTTCCCTAAGATCATTACTATCAATTTCTGCTAAAAATTATTGTGACTATTCTAGAAAAGGAACACTCTTCACTTAAAGACATGTTACCATAACAAATGTATAAAGTCTTAGAAACGGTAAGAACTCAAGAAGAATCTTAGGCCACATTTCTAGGTCAGGATGAAGCCAGCACTCAGAAAGGCTGGAGCTCTGATGTCACAGACAAATGCTTCCACGCTTTTTGCTATTTTAGAATGTAACAAGTCTGTCCTGAGGAATGAATCCAATCACATCTTCCACTTAGCCACCTTCCTCCTGGCCAATGCATTTTTAACCACTTTCTTCACAGTCATGAACGGGTATCTTCAGCTCACGGTGATGAAAGAAAATACAAAACCTTGTAAAGTCAGACTGATATTCCCTGGAGGAAAAGAGAATTAAGGCACGTAGTCAATGTATGTTACTTTGATCAGAGAATTAAAACATACACAGAATTTAAGAATATATCATTGCCATCGAATCTTCATAGCTTCCAAAATAATGGTTTAGGTTTGACCTAAAGAAGCTATACCTAAAAACAATGCTTGAAGAGAATACAGAAAATGAGTGGCTGTGAACAACACTTGTCAGTAACAGACAAGATAATTTGGGTTATTTTTAATAGTAAAACTATAGTATATCCAAACCCCTTTCTCTGGTAAAATTATTAATAATCTGGGTAATAATAAACATAACATAAAGACGTGATTTCCACAAAAAACCTAATCTCATTGGAAAACCTAATCAAACTCTTTTTTGGGCTGACTGTCATCCAGGGACTCTCAAACCCTACAACACAGTAGTTCCTTCTTCAAGTATAAAACACAGGGCTATTTTTATGAACAACAGCTTCAGTCTCTATTGCTGAGAAAGGTATGGCCTGACAAGTTTGTATCTTTGCTAAATGCTGGGTGGAATGAGAGGAGGCAGGAGAAGCCCACACTGAGGTTCTGTGTCCGTTTCTCCCAGTGCTGAACCAGGCTGAGAGCTGGCAGCGCCTCTACAATGATACTCGCGCTCTGTTTCCTGTCGTCCTGGAGCAGCTGGACGACTACAGTGCTAAGTTGTCAGACCTGCAGGAATCACTGGACCAGGCCCTTGACCATGTCAGGGATGCCGAAGACATGAACAGAGCCATAGCAGCCAGGCAGCGGGACCATGAGGTACAGTGGACACACTACCTATAAACCCATTTCAGACATATACAACACAAAGTTTTAATATGAAGGCACAGTTGGCATACGATTTTTTTTAAATATTGATATATTCAATTACTCATATTTTAAAAATATTTATACATTTTTCCCCTGCAATTTGCTAATGTAACTGTGTGCACCTAAATCGGGTTGAAAACATGATAATTGTTTATCTTCTGCTTTCATAAGAATGCAGTTGTTCTTGGTGCTTGTGTCTGTGTGTATGGGTATATTGTTCTTGCAAGGGAGTTAACAATGTGCTATTCCTATGCTTACCTTTTTTTTAAACCGAGAGCACTAGAACACCAAAGCAACCCAGAACCATACCCTAGACGAAAGCATACCCTAGAAGGGTATGTGTAACTTTTGGAAAGGTATGATAAGCCAATCCCACAGCCTGGCTGGTCAATAGCCGCAGGGATAGGGAGTCTAATTCAAGCCAAAGGTCATGCAAATACAAAGAGGTGAGAGAAATTCCCAGATATAGCCATAGCTTGCAAAGGCAGGCATCCCTATGGGGCCAGGATCTGTGCCTGCTCACCTTGGGGCTTAGATCTGGTGGTGGTCACGGCTGTTCCAAGCAATGCAAGCACTCAAAACTACCACCATCGAGAGGGGCCATCTTCTGATAGGAAGACACGTGCATCGCTGGACATATTTATAAAGATCAGAGTGATCTAACAATGTCAAATAATAGGAAGCAACTATGAGCAAATTCATTAATTCTGTTGTTTGCTTTTATTGTCTGCAAAACCAACTTAAGTGAGACTCTCCGCCCTCATTTTCAGTCATCACCATCTCTCAGTAAGTCATTGGAAATTTTCCTAAATAAAAGTGAATTACCCTGGGGCGCCTGGGTGGCTCAGTCGTTAGGCATCTGCCTTCAGCTCAGGGCATGATCCCGGAGTTCTGGGATCGAGCCCCACATTGGGCTCTTCTGCTGGGAGCCTGCTTCTTCCTCTCCCACTCCCCCTGCTTGTGTTCCCTCTCACACTGGCTGTCTCTCTCTCTGTTGAATGAATAAATAAAATCATTTAAAAAAAAAAGTGAATTACCCTTATCAATGCCATTTTCTAATAGGAGCAATCCCTCAGCCAGTATTTTTTTTTTAGAATAACAATGGTCAAGATAGCAACCAAAATGGCCTCCGGGTTTCTCCCCTCCATTCCTCGTCCCTTCCCACGTGCTCACCCCACCCAGCCTGAGCAGCTGCCCCATTGCAGTTCTGCCAGCACCACTCGCTCTGTTAAAACCCTTCATCTTTTCCTCCTGACCCAGTAGCAGTGCCTTTGACACTGCAGCTTGTGAACCACTGAATGATCATAAAGTAAGTTTGGAGGGTTATAACCAGCCTTTTTTTTTAATTGAAGTATAGTTGAATAACCAGCATTTTCTAAAAAGAAAAGAAAAAATAGAAATTATCAAAGCACAGCATCTATAGGAAGGTATGGTTTCATTGCATTTCTGTTTTGGTGTTGCCACATTAATTGCATTTTTTTTACTATGGGTCACGGTTAAGAACATTTGAGATACTGTCCTATAGGACAGCTTATGTCCCTTCGCATGCAGTGAGGGACCCTTTGTGATCCACCCTTGCCAGCCTCCTTGGCCTCGCCTGTTGCGGAGTCCTTGCCTCATACGTTCGATTCAGGCAGTATCACACTCCCAGTACTCCCACCTGCCTGAACACAGACTTTTTTCTTTTCTCCTTCGCCTGGACAGCCCCAGGCATCACCTTCTCAGGGAGGCCTACTCCCCATCCCCAGGTTAACAGGTGATGCACCTTGTGACACCCCCGTTTCTGTATTGCCATCATCCCTTAATGGACCTGTCTTCCCTACTCAAACTAAGGGCTGAAATTTCACATTTCACTGTTAGACCTACAGCACAACTTAGACAAGAATAACAGCAAATTTCCAATCTTTTTACAAAACCAACAATAATCACACAGTTTAATCATTTTGTATGTGCAAACGGTAGCCACACAACTAATAATTACATTATGTATTTCACCGTCCTACTCTCACCCCAGAGGGTAATAGAATGATAAAAATCTTTGTCAGATTAATGTAAGATTCTGTGTTTTAAAAACCACTGTTTAGAATCTCTTAAACCAAAGCTCTGCCTTCCCAGGATTGTTTCTATCATATTTTTTTTAAGGATCAGGAAACTTTTATTATTATTTGCATATGTGAAATGGCTACTGAACATGCCAGATAGTGCTAATTGTGTGTCATTTTCATAATTATTGGTTTTCAAAACTCTCTTTTGTTCATATTGACCTCCTTTCTGTGGCAGTATCGTTATTTCGAAGCTAATTTTATTCATTTCTGTCTAACACTATCTATGATGAATACGGTATATGATAAGTGATAAGCCCCTTCACTTGAAGCATATCATTTTCCAGCTACTGCAAATGAACTTATCACTCAGTGCTGTTACCACGAGGCTTTGAAATTTGGCTCTGACTTGAGGGCTTTAGCTATATTCCCTGAAGGCCACCAGATACAAGAGCTTCCAGCAGGGGTCATATGTCAGACTCTGTAAAAGGAAAACTGCTCTGAAGGCGCTAAGTTAATACCAACCTTTTTCGCCTCTTTCCTTACATAGTTTAATATCCACGCTGTAAAATATTGCTTTTGTGTAGAGCTGTATAACTACCTCTCCTTGTGGAGACAAGAATAATTAACCCAAGATAGTCACACTGTATTAAGCTTGATGGATTTTGAGGGGAAATTGATTTTGTAATGTTCTTGCATTAAGAAGATGTTCAAATGGGATTCTTTTCTGTCCTTGGACCTCTATCTTCCCCTGTAGCAATGCTTTAGAGAAGATGGCTTCCGTCTTCCTTCCCACTAAATTAGAAAAGACTGCAGGCAGCATGAAAGACACTAAGATGAACTTTGGAAGTTTTAAAGTTATGTCCTTCTATATCTGGGCTTCTGTAATTATTCCCATGATATCTGAGATTATACCGTGAGTCATATATTTCAAATCCCATTCAAAATACTGTTTCTAAAGTAACTTCGACTCATTTTTTGCTCCGATTGAAAAATGAGTCTTACTTTTCCCTCTTGAAGTATCATTCTGGTTGCTTTCAAACTCCAAACTCATTTGAAGTTTTCTAATATTTCTTCAGAATCACAGCATGCCTCCTTCTGGAACCCAACAGTGAAGGTCGAAATTAAAGCATTCATCAAAAAACCCTTGGGCCATTTCCCTCCTCAAAAAGTCTGAGCATCTAACATAAAGAGCTCAGAGTGCAAGGATGGAAGAACATAATTTTATGCTTTTATACCAGGGCCATTTAAATTTTGTTTAAAGGACTTTAAGATTGTTTTCTATATGCTTTATTCCTATCCAAATGAGCTATTTGTGCCTGGCCCAAAGTCAGCACATGATAAATGGTTTTTGAATTACTTCATTTTCCACTTACTGCAAATATAGAGCCTCTGTGGAATCCTGCAACCAGTGTCTCACTTTACATTTATGGAGAAAAAGTCAAGGGCTCTTTCTGAAGTGTTCACTCTCTTTGAGATGATGGTGTTATAAGTAATAATCATAACTAAGTGCTTCAAAGCTCCCAAAATGCTCGTTTTTGTTATCACCATATTATAAATGAGAAAACTGAGCGTGACATGGGTAGAATTCCCCCAAAGTCATACAGCAACTAGGTGGTGGGGCTGGGATAGGAACCCAGATTTATCTGAGCACAGAGACAGGAGGTGACATTGACCACTCTCCCTGATGCTTTCTCTAAAGTGACTTTCCACTCTTGCTTACTCTTCGTTCCCATAGAAACAACATGAGAGAGTGAGGGAACAAATGGAAGGGGTGAACGGTTCTCTGAAGACGTCTTTGGATTCTCTGACAACACCTCGTCTGACCCTTTCAGAGCTTGATGATACAATTAAGGTAGGGATGCATGTGACTTGTAGGTTTGTATTTATAGCAGAGCGGCTCAGTGTCACAGAACAATAATGGAATCCAATTCAAATCTGTCAAGTTAACTGGCACTATAGAAGCAAGATCAGGTGACTGAATTTTTCAGTTTCCTTCATCCTATGGTGGCACTACTCACATATGGCTATTTAAATTTAAATTTAATGACTTAAAATGAAATAAACTAAAATTGAATTCCTCAGCTGAATTAACCATATTGCAAGCACTCCATAGCACCACATGTGGCTAATGGCTACTAAATTGGACAGCACAGACCTTCTTACAGAAAGTGCTATTTAGATCCATCCTACTCACTGTTAACTCGTAAGTTGTGTACTTAATAAAACTAACATACAAATCAATAAGAGACACATTTTTAAACTAGGAAATTTCCAGTAAAATGCAGTGAACCAGACCATCCCAAAATTACTCTTAGCTCATTTTTATTACCTTTGAAAGGATACCATTTTAAAGTCATCTGATCACCATCTCATCCTTTGACTATTTCAGCACCAAGCTCTCTGTCTTCCTCTCCATCTCTACTCCCATCACTGTCTTGGTGACATCAAAATCCAGATGGATGAGCCCACCAGCTCTCAGACCTCCAGTTCCTGTAACTTCTCCTGCCCAACAAGCTTTTCCTCCAGCCCACCCTGGTTATCTCTCCTATGGCCATATCCAGGACTTGTCTTCAATAACAATACTTGCTCCCAGAGCCCCTCCCTCTCTTACCTCACTTACTCTGAATACGCACTCCAACAATTCTCTGACCACATGGAGACCTCCTCCAGCTCATTGTCCTGCTCCTCTCATACCCCCTCTTCCCTCCTTAAGTAGCTTAAATGATTAATACAGTACTCCCTCTTATCCATGGTTTTGCTTTCCATGGTTTCAGTTACCCACAGTCAACCTCTGTCTAGAAGCAGGCGATCCTGCTTCTCACGTGTCCTCACAAGGTCACTTGTAGCCTAGTGCTACAGCGTAATGCCTGCATCAGCCACCTCACTTCATCTCATCACGTAGGCATTTTATCATCTCACATCATCACAAGAAGGGTGAGTACAGTGTGATAAGATGTTTTGAGAAAGAGGCCACATTCTCATAACTTTTATTACAGTGTATCGTTATAACTGTTCTATTTTATTATTGGTTATTGTGGTTAAGCTCTTACTCAGCTTAATTTATAAATTAAACTCTATCATAGGTTTGCATGCATAGGAAAACCATGATATATATAGGGTTCGGCACCATGCACAGTTTCAGTTTCAGGTGCCCATTAAAGGTCTTGGAACTTATCCCCATAGATAAGAGGGGACTACTGTATAATCAGTATCTGCAAACACCCTTACCTTGTATACCCACCTCTTCCCCTACTGTACTGGATGGAAATAGAATTCTATTTCCATATCCCAGTAAACCCAAGCATCATGGACATACCAGAGAAGCCAACATAATGAATAACCCACCTCCTCTACTATCAGTCTGGCTGGTGAATTTGCTTCACACTTCACTGAGAAATAGGAACAAAGAGAACAGAACTTCCCTAATCTTTCCTCCCCAGTTCTACCAGCCCACCTACATCTGTATTCACACTTCTCCCTTCCTTTCCATTATAATTAATGAAGTGTCCCTTCTCCTGCCAAAGTCCTATCTCCCCACCTGTGCTCTGAATCCCATCGTTCCTCTGCTCAAAACAGTTGCAGAGTTTCACTTCCCAAAGTATTCCCTCTCTCTTCCATGTCATCCAACTCTTGCTCTCTACCGGACAATTAACTACCAAAATGTAAACATGCTCTAAGGATTTCCTATCCTTTAAAAGAGGAAAGTCCTTGCCTACATCCCCTCAAGTCTCTACCCATTACTCTACTCTGCTCAGCTTCACAGCAAAACACCTTGAGAGTCATTTACCATTGTCATTTCCACCTCCCAGCCCCCCACTGTCAATTGTACCCACCCACTCCAAATGGGATCTCTTGCCCCCGCACTGAGACTGTTATCCAGGTTATCAGTGAACTCAGCATAGCCAAAACTGTGGTTGCTTCTCCCTCCTCAGCATTCTCAGCCTCCCTGCTGATTAACCTTTCCTCCTTATTTAAACACCCAGAGCTTTTATCCTGGCTGGTCCTCCTCCCGCCTCATTGGCCATATTTTCCCAGCCTCTTCTGCTAGCTTCACCTCTACACATCCTCTATGTAGTGAGTAGTTTAGGCTCTGCAGGCCACATATAACCACTCTCCCTTATTCTTTTTTGGTTTTTGTTTGTTTTTACTTTTTTACAATTCTTTAAAAATGTAAATAATATTCTTAGCTAGAAGTAATATAAAAACAGGCTTCAAGCCATATTTGGCCCAGAGCTCTGTCCATCCCTGCTCCTGATTATGAATGGCTTAGTTCTCTCCCAGGGCCTCTTTGGTACTTACACTTTCTCCCTAGTCGATCCCATTGAATCCCATGGCTTTAAAAAACATTTATATGCATGATCCCACAATTTTCAACTCCAACTTTCATACTTCCACTGAGTTCCAAACTCTTACAACCAAGTGCTTACTTGAAGTTTTCAAGGAAGAACTCAGTGTGGTGTACAGCAGAATCATAATTTTATATACCACTTAGATGTCTAAGAGACATATCAAAATTAACATATTCTGAATAAAAACTGTTCCTTCCCTAGTCTTCCCCACTTTAGTAAGTGACACAACTCCATTTGCTCAAATCAAAACTCTGGAGTCATTGTTGATTTCTCCTTTCCCTCCCGCCCATTTCAACAAGACCTATTGACTTTATCTCCAAAATTAGTCCTAGTTTCTGACCACTCCCTTCTCTGCAGCTGCTCTGCAGTCCAAGGCACCTCACTGCCAGCATGAACTGCCAAAGGAGCCTCCTACTGATTCGTTTGCCTCCACTCTTGCCCCTCAAGACTCATTCTCTATGCAGTAGCAGGACAATCCCTTAAAAACATAATCAGATCACATTATTTCTCCTTCGTAAAACCTCCAGTGACACTTAGACAAAGAAACAAGCTCATTTACCATGGCTCATGAGACCCTAAGTGACCTGGCTCTGGCCTCTCTACCTCATTCCGTATATCTCTCCCCAACTCACTACCGTCCAGCCCACTCCTCTCTGTTACCCTCCAACTCTTACTCTGTTTTTCAAACACACCATACTTTCCCTTGACTCCTGACCTTTCCACCTGCTATCTCCAGATCTTCAATGGCTGTTTTCCTTCAATTCAAATGGGGCTCTTACCCTCAATCATGCCCCAGCCCATCCCACCTATTGTATTTTATTCACAGTACTTTTTACTCTCTGAAATTAACTTGTTCAATTATTTGATCACTTGTTTATCATCTATATATTCCCACTAGGTTGTAAATTCCTAGAAACCAAAGACTGTATTCAAAGCTATGTATTTTATCTCCTAAAAGAGTGCCTGGCACATAGTGGGCGTATGATAAATATTTGTTAAGTGAATTAATGAGTAAAGGTGGAATATCCATGGTATTCTTCCTGTTTATACATTTAAATATAATTTTTTTTTTGAAGTATTGCTCGCCAGGTGACCTACCAAATGTCTGGAGACTTAACACTGTCTCCATAGAAATAAACTCTCTATGCTAGGAACAGCGCTACATTCTGAGAATACAAAAATAAATTAGACACAGTTCTTTCCTTCTACAATCATGTAGTCTGGTGGGTGGAATAATCAGCTAAAATGATTGTAGTAGTGTGGTACATGGATAATAGAAATATATGGCAACTCTGAATTCATCCTGGAGAAACTAAGGATAGCTTGATAAAGGAAGTGATATTTGAGCTGAAATTGGAAGGATGAGTAGAACTTTTCCAGGTGGGTCAGACAAAAAAGAAAGCAAAGTTATCCCAGACAGAGAAAATATTATGTGAGACAGGCACAGGGGGTGAGAAAAAATCATGGAGCATTAAAACATCAGTTAGTGAAGTTTGGACCATGGTATGTAATGGGGTGGGGAGACGTGAGAAGTGATGAGATTGGTGAGAGAGGAAGGATCAGTTGATGAAGCCACCTCAGTAATCAGATTTGTTCCTGTAGAGCAATGGGCTGATTTTGAGAGGAAAGATAACATGATCAGATTTGCTAGATAGAAAGATCACCATTCCTGTAGGCTGGTGCAGAGTGGGTTAAAAGATTCAAAGTCTAGGCTGGGAGAGAGGAGTTAATCTAACTCCTGAATAATCTATTCAGAAAGGGAAGGGCTGAGTCAAGTCTGAGCAACACCAACTTTAAAAAGTGTCCTTCCTGGACAGTGAAACAGGAGACCCAGGAGAGAGCTATGTCACAGAAGCTAGGGAAAGAGAGTTTTAAGGCAAAGGCGGTGACCAACACTGTCACAAACCAGAGATAAATCCAGTAAATAAAGACAGGAAAGTGTCCAACGGATCTGGCAATATGGTGTCTGACCCTGGGGATCTTGGAAGAACCATTGTTGTGGAATGCACTGCATCAACAAAGAAGCTGGAGGGGAAGCTAGAGTCAAGGAATAGGTTTTGTTTGTTTGTTTTTAATGGGAGAGGTTAACTGGGGCTTGTTTACATCTGAGAGGAGCCAATAGCTAGGGAGCAAGAAGAACAGAAAACAGGGCACCATGCCCTATACAGAAAAGGAACGCTTTTCCTCTTAAAGTAGGAGGAAGATGCACAGAAAGATGTAGCTATAAATAAGTGTATAGGGACTTTTGGCGGGGGGAGGGACTGGAGGATGGTGGCAAAGAGCTGTTTGCAATTCTTGTTTGTTGGTACTGGAGTCTGTGAGGAGAATAGTACCCCCTTTCAGCTCCCAAGTTCTAAACAAGTTGAAAAATAAAATAGTAAATATAAAGTCCAAGACTATAACCTTCATTTCTGATACAGTTAAGATGAGGGCACGGCTTTAGGTCTCTTAGCCAAGAGGGGTTGCTAAGACTCAATCCCAGAATTAGGCAGAGCTGCCGACTCAGGCAGGCAACATTGCAGGGTTCATGTGGGGGTTCTGCCCAGAACAACTTTCATTAGGGACAAACACAGGAAACTCAGGCTTTCTGCTGGCACCTTGCTACCAAGAGGCAGAAGGTAGAATTAAGAGAGCCTACACAGTTATTCCCCCAAAATTTACCAGTCAAATAAACCAGTCCCCCTCCTGGGAACAGAGTGATGAAAGAGGTGGAGAGGTCTGAGGTTTCACCAATTGAGCTCCCTTTACAGGGAGGAAACTTTAGGAGTATGGAAAAAATGATCCTGCTACAGTTAGCTGATGTCTCCCAAATAAGAAAAAGAAAAAGAAAGTGATCTATTTAGAATCAGATGGCGATGGAGGAAGGAAATGTGATTGGCCTAAGAATGGTGACAATGTTTAGAATCACTGTTTGAGTAACTGGGGAAAATGAGGGATGCCTATTAGATTCAATAACTTAGAGATCATTAGTTTGAATTTCGGTTTTGTTGGAGTAATGAAGTAAAAAATAGACTAAAGTGGGTCAAAGAGTGAATTAAAAAGTGATGGAATAGAAACAGCTAACATAAACACCTTTTTTGGCTATATATTGCTAAGGAGGGAATAGAAAAGTAAGGTAATAACACTGGGGAGATGTACGGTTAATGGAGGTTTTTTGTTTAGCTTCATTTTGTTTTGTTTTCAGATGGGAGAAGGCAGAGCATGTCTGAAAGCTAGGGAAGCAATCAATGGAAAAGGAGTTGTTGAAGATGCAAGAGAAACAGATAAAATTCTACTTAAAGTATTTTAGACTCTTGTAGACCTGGCCTGAAATTTACTGAACCTCATAATAAGGGAGACTAGAGATTATCTTTTGGTGCTCCCTGGGGAAAGATTTTAAGTTATTTTATATTCAATTCACTTTTTAAAATATTTTCTTTAGAATGCATCAGGGATTTATGCGGAAATAGATGGAGCCAAAAATGAACTACAAGGGAAACTATCCAACCTAAGTAACCTTCGTCATGATTTAGTCCAAGAAGCCGTTGACCATGCGCAGAACCTTCAACAAGAGGCTGATGAATTGAGCAGGTAATATCCTGGTTTTAGAAATACAAATATCTACAAAGGTAGAATAACTCATTTTTATTCAATTCCATGTGCCTGAGTTACTGGGATACAGGTTAGCAGGTTGGGTTTTGGGTTGCATTTATTCATTTATAGGTTGCTTGGTTGGTCAGTCTGAGAACCAGCCAATCATTGTTTATTGCCATTGCTTTGGGGAGAGTTTTTTGGTTTAAAAAGAAAAATCTGTCAGATTAGAGACCTGTGTTGTGAGGGGTGGTTCTGCTCCGTAATTATTTATAGGGCAACCTAAGGCATTTTTCATTAGGGACATAACTGCTGCACAAAATATTATCAAGTAAGGGGTGCCTGGGTGGCTGAGTCAGTTAGGCAGCCAACTCTTGATTTTGACTCTGGTCATGATCTCAGGGTCCTGAGATCGAGCCCCACATCGGGCTCTGCGTGCAGTGTAGAGTCTGCTTGAGATTCTTGACATTCTCTCTCCCCTCTCCCCCTGGCCCTCCTCTCTCTCTAATAATAAATAAATAAATCTTTTAAAAAATTATCAAGTAAATCAGATCCCTCTACAAGGTCTAATTCTACCACCATCACATATTTATTTCACAGACAGCATTAGCTTTCCACACCCAAGGGTCTTAAGTAAAGCTGGTTGGAAGATGGCAATACAATTGACTTCTGGTAAATACTCTAGACACGCTACAGTGCCCAGCAGGAAATGTTTGATTTCAACACCTGATTAAGAGAAAATCAATTGACAATTTTCCTCACAGCATCTAGAAGAGAGTCACACACCTTTCGGCACTCAATTAATGTTAATTGAAATGTACTGAAAGATTGGAATTGAATTCATGACCTTGAAATGATAGGTAAATGATGAGATAATTATAGAGAAAGAATACAAACCTGGCAATTAGAAACAAGGATCAGTAAAGGTCATGAATAAAATAAGAACCAATAATAACTCTTGTTCAAACTTAAATTACCTTTTCATTCCTGATTGTCAAAATTTTCAAGTAGCCCTCCAAAACTTCAGAGAATTGAAAGAAAGGGAGGAGATAGACAGACAGACAGACAGATAGAGAAAAATAGATGTTATTTAAAATCTTGGTGTCGGAAATGGCATTATATCCACCTAGTGTCATGCTTCCAGGAAATTTGTCTTTAATCAAACCAATAAAATGATGCTTAAATAAAATATGATTTGGACAATATGCTGCATTGATATAATATTGTTTTTGAGATCCCTCCTCTGGCTCTCTGCATTGTTGTTTTGTCATTTTAGTGAATATGTCCTGTTAATTGGGATCGCAGCACATACCTTCACTAAATGCAACAAACAGTGTTCTAGCATGATTCTAAGAAAGTTGCCCATGCTTTACATGAAAAAATGATCAGAAATATCAATCATCCTGAAGTCCCTTTTGCATCTAGGATGCTTCAGACTGGACATATTCAGGGAAACATCAAAATTTATGGATGTTTTTCCCTCAAAATGTGAATATTCTTCATCATCTATCTGGTGACCCAATGATTTACTTCTTGTGCATAAAACAGAGATAAACATAATTCATCAAGAAACTTCCACTTCAAAAGCACATTTTTACTTTATGTATTGATGCAGTTCTGTGCCTGGTAATGAAACCAGAGGACTAAAGACTCTTTTAATCTATTTCTTGTATCCTAACAGTAGCCAGAAAAATTTTAAAATATTAGTGAATACTTGTAACATTTTATTCCTCGTATCTCTTTCTTTTAAAACTTCCTCAGATTTTCCTCTCTGTGCCATTTCTAAAAACAAGGGGTTGTGAAGAAGTAGCAAGTATTTGGGTTAAAATTACCTCTGCAGAGCAGAATTGCATTATGGCTTTCCTGGGCCTTAGGTACTTCTGCCTCTGTGGGCCCCTTCCTTGATAAAAAAAATTTTAAATTACATGTCATGGTAGCATTGTTATAAAGACTAATGTAATCATTATTAGTATCCTCATTGTTCTTCTGATTTAAAAAAAATGAAAATGAAAAATTCTTTGTGGAGTCCTATTATGCCTAATGGATAAGTCAGCCCTCCCACAAAGGAGCCCAATGATGATGAACTCGGACAAAAGAGAAGAAAGTAGCCAAGGGAATACAGAGAAGTCGCTCTGAGCCCAAGAGAGCACACAGGGACTGAAACTGGATGGAGGGAACTGAAAATCAATTGAACTCAATATGTCAGGGCAATTGGATGAGATGAACCAGCATGGGATCTGCAATGTCACATACTGGGTCACAGAGAATCTTCTGGAAGTTACTAATGAATCAAGGGATAGTAGTCATCAATGTTTGGGACTGAGAAGAAAACATGCAACTGGTGGATTTAAAACTGAGTAAAATCAAGGCAAAGGATTCAGGATGAGCTGCAGCAGTGACGGGATGTTTATATTAGAGAGGAAGAAGACGTATTTGTCAATAAAGTGAGTTATTTTATGAATACACTTCGAATTTGACATTCCAATTCAGGAAATAGTTTAGGCACAGTAATAAACCCTGATGTTTATTGGATGACAGGCATGGACCAAGCATTTCACATAGTTTATCCCTGTTGTACCTCACATCAGTCCTCTGAGGCATATACGGTCATCAGCCACCATGTGAGAGTGCCCACTGCATGACGGGTACCCAGGAAATAGTAGATGAGCCTCACAGAGGTCAGAAAGGGGTAAAGGCCAAGAACATGGTGTATAGGGCAAGGGTGGAAATGGGCATGAGTAGGGCTTTGCACTTTAGGGAAGCAGCTGGGATGCAGGAGCAAGACAAATCTAACCACATGAGCCCTGGTTCCCTCTTTGAAAAGAGAATAACAATGTCTACTTCTCGGGTGTGGTAAGAATTAAAGCTATATTATACACAACAAGGCTAGCCCAGTATCTGCACATAGACGCTCAGTATGTATCATTCCCCTTCTTAAGGGAAAATACAGTGTTTTATAAAACAAACAAAAGATCGAATAAAAAGTGAAACCAATAAATAGTGAAACCAACCAACCAATAAATAGTGAAACCAACCATGCTGAGGCTGTGCACCCTCTCTGAGAGTCTTGGTTTCTTCTGTGGAAAGGAAATAACAATGCCGATCTGGGTAAGTAGGTGGGGGAGGACTGTGGGTTCATTCCTGGGCTTGACCGCCACCACGTGAACAAATTGTTGCTTGAAGAGGTGCAGAAGGCTGTTTTAAATCATCATTCCCTTTACCTGTCGCCATTGCCCTGCAAACAGCTTCCATGGAACCGAGATGGGGTAAAGTCCTGGGGACACCAAAGGGGGAAAGCAAAGAAGATGTGCTCCTAGGAAAGGCAGCTTGGGAAAACCTTGCCAAGCCAGGTGACTTTGAATAACAGGAAGGAGGTCCCTGGGGTCCCAGAAGTATTCAAATCAAGCTGTAAAAATGGCCCCATTTCCCAAAAAAGTAAGAAAGAGGAATAATGGCACGTTTACTCTTTAATAGGAATTTGCACAGTTCAGATATGAACGGGCTGGTTCAGAAGGCTTTGGATGCTTCAAATGTCTATGAAAATATCGCCAATTATGTTAGCGAGGCCAATGAAATGGCAGAATTGGCTTTGAACATCACTGACCGAATTTATGATGTGAGTATTCTATTTTTTTAAAAAATATTTTGCTTTTAAGTAATCTCTACACCCAACATGGGGCTCGAACTCACAACCCCGAGATCAGGAGTGGCATGCCCCACTGACTGAACCAGGCAGGTGCCCCCCCCACCCCGAGTATTCCCTTCTTTTAAAGTTCATTTGTATGTTGCCTTTTCCCAGCTTATGACTTTTCTGTTTTCTAATGTCATCGCTTGAGCTTCTGCTATAATGCAAATGGCAGGAAGGCCAAGAGAACAGAGAAGAGACATTTTATTTGTGTTATGAAGGTTTCAGTAGGTCCACTTCTTCACGATGTGCCATACTCCTGTCAGCAACTGCCAGTTCCTTTGACAGCTTTTTTAAACCACAGTCCGTAAATAAGACATATTTAGGATGAGCCCGTGCTGATAGTGAAGACGCTTCATGCATACATTCACATTTTTTCAAATCAAAAATTGTTTATTGAGTGGCTTCTGTTTGACAAGCACTTTGGTGGGGCTTTGGCCAGACGCTGTTCTAGATTCACTGAATTTTCCTTGAAAAACATTTATCTTGAAATCACCATGGACTTTATTTTCTCATGTTCCCATTTGACCTTGATTTTGAGCTATGGAAATGAAGTTGTATGAATTTTGCTTGGTGTTTAGCAGATAAACGGTGTCGTTCATGAAAAGTGGGTATCTTCTGTTGTCATTCTTACTCTTTCCATGCAATTCCTTTGCAGGCTGTGAGTGGGATTGATACTCAAATCATTTACCATAAGGATGAGAGTGAGAACCTCCTCAATCAAGCCAGAGAACTGCAAGCCAAGGCAGATCCTGGTACATATCTTCCCTTTCCTACCTTCCTTCTGACTTATAGATGCTTCTCCCCTTTCATACATAACTTCTGCATATGGATAGAGATTTCAAAATTCTAAGCTTAAAGAACAAATGATCTTTTAACTGAGCAGTACGTTAATAGTTCCTGCTGAGAGTCAAGGTATTAAGAAAAGAGAAGATTGGATATTTTATGTTTTTAAAGATTTTATTTATCTATTCAAGAAAGAGAGAGTGAGCGGGGGTAGGGGGGAGGAGCAGAGGGTGAGGGACAAGCAGACTCCACGCAGAGTGCAGAGCCCAACCTGGGGCTTGATCTCATGACCCCAAGATCACGACCAATCCGAACCAAGAGTTGGATGCTCAACCGACTGAGCCACCCAAGTGCTCCAAAGATTGGGTATTATAAAATATATCGCGGTTAAAAAAAAAAAAAAACCCTTCCATGTAGTAAAATGTGGTGGATATTCTTGGTAATCAGATAGGCTAATTAATAGAAATTTACCATGAATACCAATTTTCAAGAAGATAATCATAAAATACACTTAACTCTAAAACTATATTGTACATAATTTAGTCTTCCTTGGACAATTGAAGGTCCTTTAAAATTTTACATAAAGTAATGAGTCAGCACTGGGAGAGTGAGGAGAATAGGAAACCACAGAGCCATGTGTGGTTATTGGCACTTTGTAAGATTATTGCATTTAAGACAAGCCAGTGACCCTATGGGAAGAAACATTTCCAAAGGTTAGTGTTTGCGTCTGTGAAAGCAAACACATCCAAGTGGGGGAGGGAAGAAAAAATAAAAGCGAAATCATGTTAATCAGTTTTGAATCTTGTGAGCTACTCTTAAAGACAATTGCATTGGCTAAGAATTTCACTAAACATTACTCATCTCTGAGCGAATGAACTCATACCTAAGGATGGTTGTGCATTGACTAATGAGGTTGGAAACCCATTATCTAGCTAAATTCTAACTACCATATAAAAACATTAAGATCAAGTTTGAAACAGAAAACATCATGTAATTTTATCAAAGCAATTAATCTTAATTCTAATCATGCATTTTCTTTTTTTTAACAAAGAGCACTATATATAGAAAAAAATGCATTTATTTTTCCTATGCAGAATATTTAACTAGCTATGATAAAGCAACTATTATTTATGTTTACTGGGTTAACAAAGGCAATAGAAATGTTCTCTCCTAATTCATTCATTATGTAAGTCTAGTCTTGAACATACTCTTTACAGAAGAATTAGAATATTAGCAGCAACAATTAAGAATATTAAAAGTAAAATATATTTTTTATTGAATTATCATTAACATACAGTGTTATATAGGTTTCAGATGTACAGTATAATGATTCAACAGCTCTGTACATTACTCAGTGCTCATCACCATAAGTGTACTCTTTAAAGTAAAATATTTTTTGGGTAAATGTTGCCATATCTATGTATTGCTTTGTTTCTTGTGATGTGAAGAGCAGAATATGTGGGTCTTTGGGACACAGTGACTTAAATATTTTATTCTCCTTGATAATTTGCAATGCAGTCTTGCCATTATTGAGTTATTGAACCCCGTGAAAACATTGTTTCTTTCCTGGTAATAATATCTCTTCAAAGTTCTACATTTTAAGTGCAGATAAAATCTCTCTGCTTTGGTCTCTGAATATTTTGCAGATCTGGTTACCTATTTCATGATCTTGTTTGGTCAAATTTCTTCACATATTTATTTGCAAAAGGGACATCCATGGGGAGTTAGGACTGTGAGACACACATTACCAATTCAATGTGTAAAAATCCAGTTTAATTCTATGTACAACGTAATTAGAAATTAACTTTTTATCACCATTTACAATAGCATAAAATACCTGGGAATAAAGTTGATGAAAGATAAGATTGCTACTCATTAAACTGTATTATGCTACTGAAAGAAATTAAAAATGATCTAAATAAATTGAGATCAAAATGAGAATTTAGATCTAAAGAAGAATAAAAATTGTATTAACTGGAAGACTCAAATTTGTAAAAATGACAATTTTGACAAATATATCTATAGATTAAATATAATACCAACTGAAGTACCAGAACTATATGTAAATAGAGAAGATGATCCTAGAATTTCTATGGAAATAGGTGTGGGAGAAGCTAAGAAGCCAGCACAATCCTGAAGAATAAAATCAAAGCTGGAAGATTTAAACCACCAGATATCAGAACTTACCACTCTACAGAAATTAAAACAGAGATATAAAAGATATAAAAAATTACAGCACTGTATCATTTCTTTTGAATAAAGTTTAAGAATAGACACAAGTAACAGATGGAGGTAGAATTCAGAACAGTGGTCATCTTTGGGTAATCATAGAGGGCCCAGGAAACTGAGTAGCAACAATGTTCTACTTTCTTGACTTGGCATGGCTTATATTCTGCGCTCAATTTGTGAACATTCATTTATAATGTGTGCCCTTTTCTAGATGTATGTTGTATATCAGTTAAAATTCTATTTAAAAATTAAGAAAAAAGAATGATTCTATATAACAGTGATCGCCATAAATAGAGATAGACTTTTTTCTTCTCAGCTCTCTGTCAACTGTGCTGCCACGAGCTGTAAGTCACAGCAGTGCTATATTTTTCTAAGAAAGCCATTATTTCTGCACCTTTAATGAGTCACTTTATGGCATCCTAAATCACTCTCAAGCAGTGTTACTAGTTTTCTATAGTCCTGTACCTCTTAATTGGAATGCCACTTTTTAGAACTGGTTTCTATGTTCACACCATATTCAGAATGTTCTAGATGGCTCAATGGTACAGATCAGAATTTTCCTTGTTGAAATGGAAATTTTTTTCCCTAGCATCTTGGCTCTACTGGTACTTTTCTTGGCTTCTTCTCCATAGGCAATGATGAGGCAGTAGCTGACATGAACAGGCGTGTGGATGGAGCCCTAGCAAGGAAGAGGGCTCTCAAAAACAGATTGAATGATGCCATTAAGCGACTGCAAGCCACAGAGAGAGGTAAGGCTCACAGACAAGAACGGAAGCCTCATCTGTTTGTTTGCTGGAATTAAAATAAACCCTTGAGGAAGGAGTACATGATTCCTTACTTGAAATCCTTTTATAAATAAATATTGTTTTCTGGTGACAAAAGAAACTATGTTTGCCACACGCGCACACGCACGCACACACACACACCCTGGAAAATAATTATAAAAGCTATAATCATACCTCCTACGGGGGACCATTAAATTTGAGCATATTCCTCCAATTGTGTGTGTGCGTGTGTGTGTGCGCGCGCGTGCTTTAATGCGATCATGCTGCTTATACTATTTGGTAACCCATTTCCTTGTGAACATTCCTTCTTCGTTAATAAATACACCTTAATTTGATTTTTGGGTATCTCCAGCCCTAACTATAAATAGCTGCCTCTGTTATACACCATGTCATTCTTAGAGTACAAGTAGGGAGACCACCAAGCCAAACGGAGACACAAAAGCACTCATTTTGCCTAATCTGGGACTACAGTGGTATCTTAAAAAGATAGGCTGGGAACCAGATGTGCCTTCGCTGGTGTAGTGAAAGTGAACACATGACTGCCGGGTGTGAGTTTTCTACTACCTGGAGCAAGTCCAGTAGCTACTGTACCGTAGTACACCAAAACCCCAGCCAGGAGGGTGTCATCCACTGGGAATCCCTGTCATCGGCACCATCAGAGCTACCACATGCTGGGCACTGGGCTGTGTTTTATACACATTACGTCATGTGGGAAATTGTCACCATTGCCTTTCGATGGTTGTGAACCCTGAAGCTTGTCAAGGTTTGGGAGCTTGCTCCAAAAGGCACAGCTCCAAAAAGAAGCAGACCCAGGATTCAAAGCTGCATCCATCAGAGTTCAGATCGTGTGAGGTTGAATTAAATGTTTCTCCACTTAAAAAAAAAAAAATAAAGCTACAACCTCGCCTGAGTGATTTTTATTACAAAAGTAATATATGATTATTATGGAAAGATTAGACAATACAGATACGAAAAAGAAAGAACAAAAGAAGGAAAATCCTTTATAATCTCATTACCTAGGAGATAACATTTTGTTATAAACTTACATTAATTTTATTTTAAATACATAACTTTTTAATAAAAATAGAATGTCACTGTATATGCTATTTTGAAACTTGCTCTTACTGTTTAAAAATAATTTTCCTTACTGATTTACTTCTTTAGTGGAACATCATTTTTATGGCAAAAGGTGCTCCACATAGAAGAAAGTGATATTTACAATGGATTTTCAGGCATGAACATTTCATGAGTTAAAATCTCATCTGTGTTTTCTGTGGCTTTATCCCCAGGTCTCTAACCTGAAGAAATACTAATTACTTTTTTAGAAATTTACCTCTAATTTGAAAATGTTTTAAGTGGCCTACATGATTTTAATGAGACTCTAGAGTCTTTCGAGCTCACTTTTTAATGCTACTTTAACAATTTTCTAACTTATACTATAATTAACATGTTTTTTTTTTATTTTTTTTTAAAGATTTTATTTATTTATTTGACAGAGATAGAGACAGCCAGTGAGAGAGGGAACACAAGCAGGGGGAGTGGGAGAGGAAGAAGCAGGCTCATAGCAGAGGAGCCTGATGTGGGGCTCGATTCCATAACGCCGGGATCACGCCCTGAGCCCAAGGCAGACGCTTAACCGCTGTGCCACCCAGGCGCCCCTAATTAACATGTTTTTAAAGATCTTTGTTCAACTTGAAAACCGAAAACTTGAGGTCTGTTTTATCTTGGTGATTAAACGGATGTTCATGTTGCCAACAAAAGTCCTGCTTCTCTACAAAGTGAGTGTCCCTGTGCTCTGTGTGAAGGTGACGTTCAGCAGCGCCTGGATCAGTCGAAGCTGATCACCGAGGAGGCTAGCAAGACCACAGTGGAAGTCCAGCGGGCAGCTGCGCCGATGGCCAACAATCTAACCAACTGGTCACAAAATCTTCAGAGTTTTGACTCTTCTGCTTACAACACTGCAGTGGACTCTGCCCGAGATGCAGGTATCACGGTTTGCATCTAGTTGAATTGGCCATTAAGCCCAACACGTCTTTTGTTAAGCATTTTTTTTTTCATTTGGGTGTTAGATTGGAACATTGTAGAAGTTAGCTTAGAAAACAAAAATTTTGCTCAGTTCATCTGTCAATATATGTATGTGTGTGTGCATATGAAATATATATAGTTCACATAAAAACGCTAGAGAGATTGGTTAAGAATCTTTTTTTTTCTAGATGAAATAATGGCAGCACTGATTTTTGTCAATGTAAGTCTGTTCCTTTGGGGGAGAACGTCAATCACAAAATATTGATTTACTTTTAGGAAAAACATTTACTAAACTGCATTGCTTTTTCCTTACCTGAGTAAAACAGGTTATTACCAACAAGTACTGACTATGGCCAGACTGAAGTTTTCCATTAAGAACAGTTTGAGGGCACCTGGGTGGCAGAGTCAGTTAAGCTTCCGACTCTTGGTTTCCACTCAGGTCATGATCACGGGTCATAATATCAAGCCCCGAGTCAGGCTTCCCGCTCAGCATGGAGTCTGCTTGAGATTCTTTCTCCCTCTCCCTCTGCCTCTTCTGCTCATGCATATTCTCTCTCTGTCTCTCTCAAATAAATAAATAAGTCTTTAAAAAAAAAATAGAAGAACAGTTTGTTGGCCAGCTTGAATACGAATTTATAGCAATGAAAATGAATATTCTGTTTTCGACCTAGTTTATTTAGACATAGATATTAAAATCACATATCACTATGTTTATTCAATCTCTTCTACCTCTTAAATGTCAATGTCTTTGTCATGATTAGAACTTTCGGTTCTCCAGCATGGTTTTGCAGAACATATTACCTTCACTCCCATCTGAGTTAAGAAACAACTTTATTAATCCATATATGACCTGTCTGTCACTAGAAATTTTATCCCAGGTCGCAAATATTCATTCCCGTGACAGGAAGATAACTCTGTTATGTTCATCTCCTAAGTATGTATTTGGGAGTTCTTCCATGTAACACTCACTTAATTGCTTTCAGAACTTGATTGTTCAGAGATTTGCTATATGACATCCAACATTTACATTTATAAAGACAGAGCCTCAGGAATATTTATTAAATCTGTGTTAATTTTTTTTCTTCCTTTTTCAGTCCAATCCGTGATCCCAATAAGCATCCAGAACTACCATTAATTGAAATTGTTTCAGGCCTCTGTGTCTTCCTTAGATAGCATTTTGTGATTCAAATCAAAGTAAATGAAAGCGCATACCACAATATAAGAGATCTTATAAAGACTCTTAAAAGGTGGCTCCCTTTCTCAGAGACTTGAGGACAGGGAAACCCTGTTTTATATACATTTCCATAATCAAAATTCAATGTAACACATTAAATATTCTTTATTACCTGTAATTTTTAAAGACTGTTGTACTACAAAATAGCTATTGTGGTCAGTTATCCAAACAACAAATATTTACCTCTGCATTAATCAATACAATAAAATGATAATTGCTAGTATTTTCCTTCATTCCATTCCTTAAGATAGAGAAGCACCCTACTTTCTAAATACAGAAAAGAGATTTATCCTTCATCCTCACTGATGTATTCTCCTGAATCTGAGTTTAGTTTGGCTCCAGTAAGAGGCCTCCTCTTTTCCAGCAGCTACTGCTTAATGGCCATGGCCCTGCCCTTCGCTGGCTGAACACCCAAAGGATATTCATTCTCTAGTCCAGTGGTTCTTACACCTTCATGTGCTTCAGAATCACCTGCGCCTCACTCCCAGAGTGAGGCAGGTTTGGGTTGGAGCCACAGATTTTGCATTTCTAACAACTTCCCTGATGAGGCTGATGCTGCTGGTCTGTGGACCACACGTTGAGAACCACTGGTCCAGTTCATGAAAACTTAGAGAAGGTTCCACCATTCTCCCTGTTTGGGGTTTCTCTCATCAAGCTGTATAAATATGATTTATTCTCTTTTCTTCTTTTTTAAGATTTTATTTATTCATTTTAGAAAGAGAGCATGTGAACAGGGGGAGGAGCAGAAGGAGAGGGACAAGCAGACTCCGCGCTGAGTGCAGAGTGGACGTGGGGCTCGATCTCACATCCCTGAGTTCATGACCTGAGCCAAAATCAAGGGTCGGGTGCTTAACCAACTGAGCCACCCAGGCATCCCTATTCTCTATTCTACGTGTACCTCGTTCGTTAAAAAAATCCAAAACAAAAAAACATAACCTACAAAATCAGTATGATGTGTTTATACCATCACCCTTATCTGGACCCATAGACCATGGCGCCCACCCTCTCCTTGGCACAACTGCCACTTTTCTGGGTGCTCCATTGTTTCCTCCATACAGCTCCGCCTCTGCGTGGACCATTGCAACAGCAGTGTGATGTGTGAGTAGTCATCCTGGAAAACAACCTTCCCACCTCCTTTTGCCCAGCATTCCTTTTGACTGGTTATATCAGTTCCATTAGAAATGCTCTACGGTGAAAGGAACATCTGTATATTTGTCGTGGGTCCTGCCCTTCAGGAATGTACATTGTAAGTCCGCTCACGCTACACACAATTTGCAGACCAACAGACATTATAAATGCCACAAAATAGGAATTGCTTATGTACTGAGCTTAACTGTTCATTTTGCAGGATTACAAATATAGTTCTCACAGAAGTAACTCTGTGTTTGTTGTCTCTTCACCTAATTCCTTAAATATAGCTAATATTCGTAAATATATTTACTCAAGTGATTAATTTTTATTAACTGCAGTAAGAAATCTGACAGAGGTTGTCCCTCAGCTCCTGGATCAGCTCCGTACGGTGGAACAGAAGCGGCCTGCGAGCAACGTCTCTGCCAGCATCCAGAGGATCCGGGAGCTAATCGCTCAGACCAGAAGCGTGGCCAGCAAGGTAATGGTGAAAGGAGTCTCCGTCAGTACTCGGTGATCATGAGAACATGAGACTGAACCGCAGCTCTTCAGGCAGCTGCCAGAGCCTGGAACCTTTCTACTTCAGTAGTTCTAAGCACTATCCAGATCTGTTCGTTAGAACTGCATGAGGAGCTTTGAAAACGAGACCGTTCCCCGTCCCAACCTCAAAGCAATCTATCAGGCTCTCTAGAGGAAAGGCTCAGTGCCTGTATTTTTTAAAAGCATCCCTGTGATTCTTACAGATAGTCAAGATCAAGATTAATCAACAAAGCTCGCTGAGCGAAAGAAATTGAGTAAAGCGAACACCAATAGAAGACGTGATTTATTCTCATTATTATTATTAATTATTTGAACAGGCGTTTTAGTGCAATTACTATGTGGAATTATCTTGCCCATCTCCCTCTTCAAGGAATTCTCTGGTATAACACTGGTGATAGGGAGCCTTTATTGACCCCCCCCCACTCGTCTCTGGGGAACCACAGACCACCTAAACTGAACAATCTCAACACAGGCCCTGTCCTGAGATGCTTGCTTGAAGGCCACACGGCAACACCAAAGCTCAGTTAACATTTTCAGTGAGGCAAATAGGGCTCATTCTTGGCCCTCTTTTGCATTTATTTTTTATTGATGTATACATTGGCATCATTTTTATAGCCAATTATATGGTTTTATTTTCTCAATTGCGAATTGACCTAAACAGACCATGGGCCCTAAGTACTGACAGAAAGAAGAGTTCGAAATCAACTATTTTGTAATGGAGATTATTTTTGGTAAATATATTCAACTTTTAAAAGATATGTGAAAATTGGTGTCACAAATTACCTTTTTTAGATACTTTGGGGGGCATTTCAAGAAAAGCTTATCGTGAAGAAACAGCATTTCCAAAGCTAGGTTTCTGTGAGTGATTTCTAGTAATTTGATTTAAATGGAGAAGAATTTGGGGAACTTAATCACCTAAAACCATTTTTCAAAGAGAGTTTTAGCAATACCTTTGGGAGCCCACTTGACTCCCCAAAGTGAAGTGCTTTCTGTGCAGATATATTTCCTTCTCAGACTCAATTTTTACCAAAAACTCTTTAATCCCATGAACTGTTCGATTGTTTATTAAGATGATTGATTTTTACTCAACTAGCAACATAGGACAGCACTTGGGAATATAATCCTGAGCTTACTGACCATCAGGATTAACCAAATCAATATTAAATAATGGATGTCAATACATCTAATTATTCAGAAATATTTGCATGAGTGGCATGGATATAAAAAGTCCATCCCCTTCTGAATACACAGAAAGTCACCCTGAACTAGACCAGCTCAGCTTATCATATTGGGCCCCTCAGAAATGCATCTACTAAATTGGCTTTGTTTTGATGCCTTTCTAAGAATTATTATAAGAAACATCTTAATGAGCTCCTCATTACAATTATAATGATGATAGAGCCAGGAACTGGAAAGTGCTTTATAGTCATTATCCTATTTCATTCAGCAAAATTTTCGTCTGCACTTTACATTTGAAGAAACTGCAGGTTAAGTGACTTGCCCATGGTTACATAGCTAGAAAGAGGCAAAGCCAGGTTTCAAGACTCTGTCTAAGACTCCAAAGCTGGGTCTAGACCCCTCCCAACAGTCCAGGCACGCTCAAGGATGTTATTCACAGCTTTACTTCATGTTCCTCTTTTGAAGACCCTGAAGAGAAAGCCCTAGCCATATGAGTCACTTCTCCTGATCAATCAGTTGCTGTTAATTTTATGGCCTCATGAATCCGGTCAAGCTGTTTAGTTCACCTCAGCCAAGTGCATAGTTCATTGTGGAATTCGTATTTATCTTCATCGTGGATCTGCTTTGCCACCCTTTTTTGTCTTCCTTTCACCCCACTTTAAATTTATTTATTTATCTATTTATTTATTTATTTTTATGATGTTCAGTTAGCCACTGTATAGTACATCATTAGCTTTTAATGCAGTGTTCAGTGATTCATTCGTTGCATATAACACCCAGCGCTCATCACAACGCCTGCCCTCCTTGATACCCATCACCCAGTTACCACATCCCCCCGCTCCCTCCCTTCTGAAACCCTCAATTTGTTTCCCGAAGTCCATAGTCTCTCACGGTTCATCTCCCTCTCTGATATCTCCCCCTTCAGTGTTCCCTCCCTTCCCCTATGCTCCTTCGTGCTATTCCTTATGTTCCCCACCTTAAATTTAACTGACTATATTATAATCTGCCTTAACCCCTTTCTCCCACAAGGTGAGGACATCAGGAAACAAGGACAAGGAAGGAAGCAGGGCTCAGAAAGCCCATAAGGACTGAGGGAAGCGCGTTGGGAACCATTAGAGAGAGCTGTGCCCATTTCTGCAGGCTGCTTTTAACAGAAACATTTTGTAATTCCAGATCCAAGTCTCCATGATGTTTGACGGCCAGTCGGCAGTCGAGGTGCACCCCAAAACCAGTATGGATGACTTAAAGACCTTCACATCCCTGAGCCTGTACATGAAACCCCCTCCCGTGAAACAGCCGGAGCTAGCCGGGGCTACAGACCGGTTTGTCCTGTACCTTGGAAGCAAACACGTAAGCGCTTCGTGTGGTGGTGGTGTTGTTTCCTAGCAAATTTATTTTTTTTTTAATTTTTTTCCTTTTTTTAAATTTAAATTCAATTAGCCAACATAGAGTACATCATTAGTGTCAGGTGTAGAGTTCAATAATTCATCAGTTGCGTATAACACCCAGGAGAACATGCCATTTGAAAAGAGAGAATAATATTCAAAGGAAAGGCTTTTCTCTTGCCTTAAAACAAAACTACCTATGCAAACAAAATTCCCATTCTGGTAACTCAAAAAGTACAGAGCACTTTAATACCAAGACTCAAGTCGTGATTTAAAGATAAGTAATTCCTTCCCTGCGCGGGATATTTCTGGGGCTGCTTCACTGTCAGCCGCACGCTGCTCATGGAATGGAGCATTGCAAGGACTTTCAGAGCACAGAGGTCTGTTACGTTTGATGCTGTGCCCCGTTTGAAGAGGCCCGGCAGTGGGTATGGGCAGGATGCGGTATGTGCCTGGGTTAACCAGACAGGATTAGCACGCTCCTGGAAGCCATCAAATGTCCACAAGCCTGCAGTTGCCTGCCTCCCTGCCCAGGATGCACTTGGACAAACACAGGGGGCAGTAGACTGATGTAGCCACCGGGAGGCTGGAAAGGAAGAGCCACTGCCCAATCTAATAGGAACTTTGTACTAATTCAGGCCTGATGCGCCTTGCAGACAGCCAAGCCCTTGGACTGATGACTGTCCCTTAAAGAAATGAAAACAAAACATGATATTCATTCATATGGATTTTACTTAAGTGACTTCTTGACATTTCAGGCCAAAAAAGAATACATGGGTCTTGCAATCAAAAATGATAACCTGGTGTACATTTACAATCTGGGAGCTAAGGATGTAGAGATTGCTCTGGACTCCAAACCCGTCAGTTCCTGGCCTGCTTACTTCAGCATTGTTAAGATCGAAAGGTAAAGTGAATCCACAGAACAAGGCTTCCATGCACATTTCATAAGAAGTCTGTTGTCCACATGCGTGCACACACACACACACACACACACACACACACTCAGAGTCTTCCTATGGATATTTAAATAGCTTTTTCTTCCCTTTATTGTTGCTCCTCTTTTTCTCCATTTTTCCTAAATACCTAGTGGAAAACAAAAGATTAGAAAAAAAATACTCATAATTTCTAAAAAACAATCTGATTATTAGATCTTTTTATCTGGCCAATCCATGCATTAATTCCAAGGTGGAATATCTTTTTTTTTTCCTCTTTCCATTGATTGTTGACATTCTGTAAAAGCTTACACATGTAATAAAATCAAATCACCAGTTCTGTGATGAGGGAACATTCACATTTTGACATTTAAAAAATATATTTTCTACAAATTATCTGGCTAATAAAGACTGACAATTCTTAACAGGGTAGGAAAACATGGAAAGGTGTTTTTGACAGTTCCGAGTCTAAGTAGCACTGCAGAGGAAAAGTTTATTAAAAAGGGAGAATTTGCGGGAGATGACTCCTTGTTGGATCTGCACCCTGAGGACACTGTGTTTTATGTTGGTGGCGTGCCTTCAAACTTCAAGGTAAGCTATCCAGCCAGATTTGGACTTACTGAAAATCTACACTGATTGTTTTTAAAAATCCATAAAACCTACAATGATTTGGGGGTGGGATAGAAATCTTGATATTTCAAGAAACAATTTAGCTCAATGGGTGATAAAATTCTGATCTATAAATCTGGCATATAAATCTGGTCTCTGCTACCCATATTTTCATAGTGTCAAGTGTTTTCAAGCTATAGCTAACACTTGAATATCAATTCATTTCATTCCTATACGTGCATATGTAATGGATATTCTCCCCACCCACTACTGCAGGGGTGTGTGGACCTTGTGGGTTTGCTGGGTTCACAATGAGAGTTTCAAAAACTCAGTTATTTCAACTAATATAGACATGAAATAAAATACTTGGGATGAGGGAAGGGTGGATCTAAGGGGGAGTATGAGACCTGGTGAAGGGCAAATAAAGGAAAGGCCCAGATAGGGAGACAGGGAGTTGATGTAGGATTTCAATCCCAAGGCTATTACTTACTAGTTACAGGCATATTATTGAACCTCTCTGAGAATTACTTTCCTTCTGCTGATATGAAAACAGGAATACCTACCTCAAAGAGCTGCTGAAAGAATTGATTTTGGTTCTGAATCCCTGTTCCGTGTGTGACTGATACATAGTATATACTCAACAAATCCCATCTTCTCCACTAGATATGCACAACTGAAAAATCATTGTTTACCTAAATTACCTGGCCCAGACAAGACACAAGTCTGAAAAGATATTTATCTATATGGGTAGCTCCCCTTGACCTGTTCTCTATTTCATTGTCTGTTCTGTATCATCTGGGTGAAACGCGATCATGGGGTGATTGACTTTGTCTGTTGCACAGCTCCCTGCAAGCTTAAACCTGCCTGGCTTTGTTGGCTGCCTGGAATTGGCCACTTTGAATAATGATGTGATCAGCTTGTATAATTTTAAGCACATCTATAACATGGATCCCTCCAAGTCAGTACCCTGTGCCAGGTAAGAAAGTGTTAAAAGTACTAAAGGCTTTGATAGCCACGTGAGAGCAGCAGATGAGAGAAATGTGGATCAATATTTAGGTTTTCAATTTCTTTTTTGGGGAGCCCAGTCTTGAAACTGCATAATAGTCATGCCTGCAAAAATCATTTCAGTTCTTCTCTACCACAGACGAGCACATACAATTATGAAAAGTGTTTAAACAACTTGTTTGCGGCTTTAATTTAGGATTCCAGAGACTTGGGTATCACTGGAAACTTCTGTGGTCTTAGCACAAAGGGTAGAAAAGAAATCCATTCAAAATAACTCATTTGGATAAAGAAGATGTGGTATCTATATACAATGGAATACAATGAAATCTTGCCATTTACAACGACGTGAATGGAGCTAGAGAGTATTATGCTAAGCAAAATAAGGCAATCAGAGGAAGACAAATACCATATGATTTCAGTCATATGTGGAATTTAAGAAACAAAACAGATGAACATGTGGGGTGGGGGGAAGCGAGGCAAACCAGAAAACAGACTCTTGCCTGTAGAGAACAAACTGAAGGTTGCTGGAAGGGAGTGAGCAGGGGGATGGGCTAGATGGGTGATGGGCTTTAAGGAGGGCACTTGTTGTGACGAGCACTGAGTGTTGTATGTAAGTGATGAATCACTAAATTCTAAACCTGAAACAAAAAATTTAAAAATAAAACCATTCATTTAACTTACTTATAAATACTTCCCCATGTCTCCCATGCAGACATCGGGACTTCATTTATTTTTTTTCAAGTTTTTATTTAAATTCCAGTTAGTTAACATACAGTGTAATATTATTTGCAGGTGTAGAATTTAGTGATTCATCACTTACATACAACACTCAGGGCTCATCATAGCAAGTACCCTCCTCAATTTCTTTCACCCATCCAGCCCTTCCCCTCCGAACCTCCCCTCCAGCAACCCTCAGTTTGTTCTCTATAGATAAGAGTCTGTTTTCTGGTTTGCCTCTTTTTTACCCCCTATGTTCATCTGTTTTGTTTCTTAAATTCCACACATTTAAATGCTGTAAGTTCCATGGAAGATGTCATGACAATAGGTTAAAAGGGCCTCACATGAAAAGCATAATGCAAACTGTCATGTTCATATGATCCTTGCGTTTTTATTTCAGAGATAAACTGGCCTTCACTCAGAGTCGGGCTGCCAGCTATTTCTTCGATGGCTCTAGTTATGCCATAGTAAGGGATATCACAAGGAGGGGGAAATTCGGTCAGGTGACTCGCTTTGACATAGAAGTTCGAACACCAGCTGACAATGGCCTCGTGCTCCTGATGGTCAATGGAGTGAGTAAAAATAAAAGTCCTTGATTTTCTCCTTTATTTCCTTTACTTTCTGCTATGCATATTCCTCGGAGCCTTCCCAGGTTGAGTGTGTCATGCCATCAAACTGAAGTTTTAGTTTAGAAAGCAAAATTGGATTTCTTTTTCTTTAGAGAAGTGATGTCAGCAGTAAGTAATTACTGCAGCCCTGAAATGCATTTTTGGATGTATATTAAATATAACCCCCTTTAATAAACTAGGGAATTTTGCACAAAATCAGCACCAAGATTTAGGTGAGTAGTATGTGTGCAGAAATTTAGCACTGACTTTTTTACATCATATGCCTTTATCAGTAAAAAAACAAAAACAAAAACAAAAAATAGCATGCTTACTATAAATACATGCATTTCTTTATTGGTATACATAAACGTGTGTAAAGTAATGATGTACTTTATTAATGATTATTAATAATAATCCATATTTTATTATAGAGATAATATTTAAAACTAGGAATAAAAGACAATTTGTATAAAGAAAATATTGAATAAAAATAAATACAACTTTAAAGTAAAGATAAAATAAAATGGTTTTCTATTTGTTAATGGTAAAAATATTAATAGCAGCGTTAGTAAGAACAATGTAATTGAATATGCTTATGTATTTTTGGAAGTCTCATTAAGTCTTTGAGATACAGTGACTCAAAAATCTTATCCTAAGTCCAATTGACTTCAATACTAAGTTTTATTGGCTGTCAAAACTGAACAAAGTAGCTCAAAAATAAAAATATAAGTTGTGTATCACTGGCTATGCTTACTAAATCATGATGCCATTTTTCAATCTCCTTCACAATCTCCAACAAAAGTTGTCTCTGAATTTGGCTGGTGCACTGGTGCATTCCCATCTTTTCTGATGTCAGTCCTTGCTAGCTAATCAGATATTGCATCATTTGTAAACTTTAATAAAAGGACTCAAGACCATTGGAATCTTTATTTGAAAGATTTTTAAACAGGTTAGAAATTTTTTTCTAAAATTTTTTAATACTGCAGCTATGAGAGTTTTTATAGGTAGTACACATTGTTTTCATCAACAAATTCATCTAACAATAGAAAATTTTACAAATGTGTTTTTTAAAAACCATCTCTCCAGAGTACAACTTTCTTCAAAAAAATTACTTTCTCTTCAGAAATCTGTTGCATTCCTATACACTAATAATGAAGCAGCACAAAAAGAAATTAAGAAAAAATCTCATTTATAACTGTACCAAAAATAATAAAACATCTAGAAATAAACTTAACCAAAGAGACAAAAATTCTGTACTCTGAAAAATATAAAACAGTGATGAAAGAAATTAAAGACAACACAAAGAAATAGGAAGACATTCCATGCTCATGGATTAGAAGAACAAATATTGTTGAAATGTCTATACTACTCAAAGCAATCTATGGATTTAACACAATCCCTATCAAAATGCCAACAGCGTTTTTCACAAAACTAGAAAAAAATCCTACAATTTGTATGGAACCAGAAAAGACCCTGAGTAGCCAAAGCAGTCTTGAAAAAGAAAAACAAAACTAGAGGTCTCATAATTCCAGTGCAAGTTATACTACAAAGCTGTAGTAATCAAAACAGTATGGTGCTGGCACAAAAATAGACACACAGATCAATGGAACAGAATAGAAAACCCAGAAATAAACTCACAACTATATGGTCAATTAATATTCAACAAAGGAGAAATGAATATACAAGGGGAAAAAGACAGTCTCTTCAACAAATGGTAGTGTGAAATCTGGACAGCTACATGCAAAAGAATGAAACTGGACCACATTATTTCACCAGACACAAAAATAAACTCAAAATGGGTTAAAGACCTAAATGTATGACCTGAAACCATAAAAATGCTAGAAGAGAGCATAGGCAGTAATGTCTCTGACATTGGCCAAAGCAACATTTTTCTAGATGTGTCTCCTGAGGCAAAGGAAGAAAGCAAAAATAAACTATTGGGACTACATCAAAATAAAAAGCTTCTGCACAGTGAAGGAAACAAGCAACAAAACTAAGGCAGCCTACGGAATGGGAGAAGATATTTGCAAATGACATATCTGATAAAGGGTTAGTATCCAAAATATATAAAGAACTGATACAACTCAACACCCCCCAAAAAACAAATAATCCAATTTAAAAATGGGCAAGAGACATGAACAGACATTTCTCCAAAGAAGACACACAGATGGCCAACAGACACATGAAAAGATGCTCAACATCACTCATCATCAGGGAAATGCAGATCAAAACTACAATGAGAAGAAAGAAAAACTACAATGAGGTATCACCGCACACCTGTCAGAATGGTTAAAGTCAAAAAACACAAGAAACAGGTGTTGGCAAAGAAGTGGGAAAAAGGGACCCTCTTGCACTGTTGGTGGGAATGCAAACTGGTGCAGCCACTGTGGAAAACAGTATGGAGGTTCCTCAAAAAATTAAAAATAGAACTACTCTATGATCCAGTAATCACTACTGGGTATTAACCCAAAAAATTCAAAAACACTAATTCAAAGGGATACACACACCCCTATGTTTATTGCAGCATTATCTACAATAGCCAAATTATGGAAGCAGCCCAGGTGTCCACTGATAGGTTCATGGATAAAGAAGATGTGGTTTATATATACAATGGAATATTATTCAACCTCAAAAAAGAATGAAATCTTCCCATTTGCAATGACATGGATGGAGTCAGAGAATATAATGTTAAGCGATATGTCAGTCAGAGAAAGCCAAATACTATATGATTTCACTCACATGTGGAATTTAAGGAACAAAACAAACAAGCAAAGGGGGAAAAAAGAGAGAGAGAGAGAGAGAGAGACAAACCAAGAAACAGATTCTTAACTATAGAGAACAAACTGATGGTTACCAAAGGGGAGGTGGGTGGGGGGATGGATGAAGGGGATTAAGGATGCACTTGTTGTGATGAACAGGGGCTGATGTATGGAAGTGTTGAATCACTATATTGCACACCTGAAACTAATATAACACTGTTTATTAACTATACTGGAATTAAAATTAAAAATAAATAACAAATTTTAAAGAGTTACTTTTTCATGCATTGTTATAATAATACCCCTCCCTTGAAACGACATACCAAATATTTTTTTAAATAACCAGTAAGTTTCATAGTACTGAAAGATATTTGTCATCACAAATGAAGATCAACAAATTTATTATTACTCATTTTATAAAAAAATGTGTAACCCTCTTTAAACTTGACAGCATTTTTAGTCATTTTCAAGAAGTAATCTGCAAACATCAGTGTCTCAAAAATATTTTCACATCACTGCATCTCAAAAGAAAATAATTATAAATATTCTATTATTTAAGTCTTCTCACACATAAGTAACCAGACACACATAAACCACAATGAACAGCAGTATGCCTCAAAGCAAAGACATGGGTGAGGGGCCACCGCCAGCCTTCAAGCGTGAAACTGTGCTTTCAAAGCCTCACATACCGTGTGAAGCCCATGAAAATCTGCCCAAAGGACAAAATGAATACCCAGCTCAGTCCATGTATTAAATACTAAAAGTTAATTTTTTTCTCTCTCTTAGAGTTTTAAAATTAATATTAATGGAAATTGAAATATTTTCTTTCTTTCCCCTAATGGATTACTTTCCATATCTCAGGAGTATACAGACTCCACTCAAGAGATCGCTTTCTGATAAATAGGAACTTTACCACAATACCTTATTTTTCAAATCCATTTAATTCTTCTATCTGCAAACTATCTTTCAAAACAAGCAATCCTGAGCAGTAAATTACTCAGGTGCTACAGAATTACTTTGATTCTCGAACATCATATGGCCCAAGTGCATAATTATTTCATGTTTATTTACATAAATCCAGTATTTCCAAATAAAACAGAAATGTCCTTTTTCTTATATCCATATTTGCTGATAATTTTTTAAGGTTCTTCTCAGCAAACCTTGGAATTATTTTTCAGTATTGCCAATTTTCCTCTTAAAATGAAATACACTCACATCTGCTAGCCTGTTATAATTTTCAGACATTTTCAAGATTTTTAAAAGGTCAATAAGGTAAACTTAAAATTTCACTAATTCATCAACTAATAAGAGACAGAAGATAGTTGCTTTAAATTGTGTATAAATATTAACACTTTGGTATATTAACGTGAGATATAACTGCTGATATGATGGAGTTGCAATTTTAATTTTATGATAAGAATTTCTTAAGACTTCCTTAGTCTTCAGTTTCAATAATAAGGAATACAGTGTTATTTCTCAAATTCAGCTAAATCTGCACTTTCGTAATAGCGGATGTTTGCATCTTATAAGTTCTTTCTCTCCACAGAGTATGTTTTTCAGCTTGGAAATGCGCAATGGTTACCTGCATGTGTTCTATGACTTTGGATTTAGCAATGGCCCTGTGCATCTGGAGGACACATCAAAGAGAGCTCAAATTAATGACGCAAAATACCATGAGGTATAAGTCATTGCAATTTGTGTGGTTTGTTTTGTTTTGTTTTTCTTGTACTTAGACCTATTGATTTAATCAGATGTTCAAATCACATAAGTAGGAAAGAAATTAAGCGGAACACCTTCACTTCTAAAAACCAACCGAAGGACCCCATCTGCTCAACTCTGGGATAACATTTGCTTTAAAAGAATGAATGCTTTTGTCATATTGATGTTTTCTAATAAAAGAATCACTGAAAGATTCATTTTAATTGCTTCACTGAACAAAAGACTCCTGCTTGGTGGTTGATTACAATGGCACTCCATAGAATTCTTTTATACATCTGTTGAAAATACCAGAGTGTGGACACACAGCCATTTTTAAATGTATCCTTTGAACACTACTAAATGTAAAAAGGGTAGATAGTAAGAAAATAGAGAATTTCCTTGTAAATCATTTATCCAGAACTTAGAAAATACTAACACAGATTTCCTTATAAAGAGAGCCCACAAGGAATGTTCTTCAACTTTGAAACAGTTGAACAGCATACTGATAATATACTTTATCTATTTTCATTAACACCTACTTTGAATCTACAATTGAGTAAAATGCATAAAAGGCGTATCTTTTAAGTTGAACCAAAATGCAGAGAGTAGGAGGCTATATTTCTCTTTTCACTTCAAAGTCCATGGCCTCCACAAGGATGGTCTACAATAGAATATTTTAACTGTATCACTGACTAGCATTTTGGCAGAATCATTAAAGCTTTTCACTGTGTCACTAAAACAGTGACACCTGGTAACATGCAGTCTGGGTCCAAAAGGTCCCTGTTTAAAATTTTTTCCTAAATCCGCTCAAAGGGGCAAAAGAAAACAACTGGTGTCATGACAAAAATATTTTTTGGTCTAGCTCCTACTCCGTGTGGAAATCCTTCTCCAGAAAATGTGAGCTTCTGGTTATTTAAGTACAAGTGTTCATGTCTGTAAGAAAGGAAAATCTAGTCCCCATTTTGTGAACAAACAAGCATAAGAACATGGGGACCCAGGTGTTATAACCAGAATAATTAAAGTATACAGTTGTCTTCAAAAAGTTGATTATTAAACAATGATCAAGACTTAACTATTATGTCTCCTAGATCTCAATCATTTACCACAACGATAAGAAAATGATTTTGGTGGTTGACAGACGACATGTCAAGAGCATGGACAATGAAAAGATGAAGATACCTTTTACAGACATATACATTGGAGGGGCTCCCCCAGAAATTTTACAATCCAGGTAAGCTCTTTTTGTTAAGTAGCTGTTGTTCCTAATGCTGGACTGGGCTGAGTAGTCAACATCCAAGAGAGGTCTAGTAAAAGTGTGAAGCCACTCCCACTTGCTTCTAGGCGTGTGAACAGGCACATGCACACACACTCATGCACCCTCATGACCTCCTTAAATTAGGGTCTTCTAGATGAGATCTACAGGTTTCTTTAATTATTGCATTTATCTTAGAACATAGTCTAATGCGATATTTCTTATCCGCAAGAAGAAAGATGGAGCATGTGTATTGTGTGAAAATGAAGCACTGTGTCCCTATACTTTTATTTCAGTCTTCGTTTAAGCTACTTTGAACTCTCAAATAGCATCTGAGGGTACAAAATTTTTAAGCTTATCCAAGGGGTTGTGAATTATGTATCATTATAATTTTATTCTCATGTACTTAAAGTTTTAACTATCTCTTATTACAATCAGGTCATAGCATCAGGCACTCTTGAAACTGAGAGGCAACTTTAGCATATTCCAGCCTGGTCTTCTCAATCCTGGTTCTCATTAGAATAACCTGGAGAACTTTTATAAATACCATTGCCCATAACCACGCTCCAGAAATTCTAATTGGCCTGGGATGAGGCCCCAACCTCAAACTTCTTTTCCAAATTAGATACCCTCTGAGCTCCTTCAACAATGCCACAAGGGATTTTAAACCATTATGGTTGTCATTATATAACCCCAGTCTGTTAGTTAGCATGGTCCTCTAGGTGTGATCTTGATGGAATATAATATAGCAGGGCTGTTACTCCTTAGTTTGGCCAGTGTTCATTTAAAATACATTGAAGTCATTGTAATTGGATCAAAACTAACTTCATAGGTATTCGGTATTTGATAATATGCTCTTGGGCACCCCCTATATACTAGGCATAATGATAGGTACTAGGATCACAGCATTGATCAAAATGTCATCCCTGACCTCAAAGATAAAAGATTTCTTACTTTCCTGTTAATCCAAAAGCTCAATGTTCACTAGGACATTTCCCTAGCCTTAGTTGATTATAGTGTGTTGCAAAAAAGCCAAGAAGATGAGTTCATGACTTTAATCCAATCCACTTGGGAATGGATTAGTGGAAGACTGAAGACCTGGGTTCAAATCCTAACTTACCACTTATGACATTTAAAAAAAACAAAAACAAACAAACAAAAAGCTTTTGGTGTTTCTTAGTTTCATTATATAGGTTAAACCATGTGAAGTTGCCAAGAGTTCACCATTTTTACCTAAAATACATCACTTCCATATGATTCAACCTACTAATCATCTGTGAAAGAGAAAATAACAGCCTTTCCTTTTATATCACAGAATTTTTATAAACATAAAATGAGCTAATGTAAGTTAAAGGATCTTGAAAACTACGAAGAAGTAAACAATTTGGCTTGATGAAGAATAAAGCTGTTCTATAGGTAAAGATGAGACATTACTGTGTGCTTATGAAAGAAAGCATGAGAATATAAATAATTATAAAGCCACTAAAAATGACTATAAATAAAATCAAATTTCTCATCTCACATAGGCAGGGTAACATCATCATCATCATCATGATATCCGTGAAGACTAATTTTCTTTTCCAGGACCCTCAGGGCACACCTTCCCCTAGATATCAACTTCAGAGGATGCATGAAGGGTTTTCAGTTCCAAAAGAAAGATTTCAACTTATTAGAGCAGACAGAAACCCTGGGAGTTGGTTATGGATGCCCAGAAGACTCTCTTGTAAGTACCAATCAAAAGCTTTTTGATAAATAGACACACACACACACAGACACACCCAGACACACACACACACACACACACACACACACACACAAATAAACAGACATAAAACTTGTCATTCTCAAAAGCTGGGAAAGCTTTTTCCAGCTTCTCCGTGAGCCTAAGTACACTTGGACTCCTTTCTGCCACCAGCTAAAAGGAGAAACACCAGCAAAAGGAGAAACTGTATGACTTGCCCATTCGCTTCGGTTTTCAATGGGCGGTGCCTCCAAAGCCCAGAGAGGCTGTGCAGGCGTCTTTACTCCCTGGGGGTGGAGGAGGTAGAGACGCTAAAACCTCATTGGCTAGAGGCTCGCAGAAGGAGGGTTAACATGCCTGAATGCCAGCATAAACTGGAAGTTAAAACAAACTGTTAATATAGAAACCAGTAGGCGAGGGCTTTGGTGTGTGAGAAATTGACATTTTAAGCATTTGATAATTACTACAAACACCAGATTCACTTTTTTGTTTGTTTTTTGCCACGCAGATATCTCGCAGAGCGTATTTCAATGGGCAGAGTTTCATTGCTTCAGTTCAGAAAATATCTTTCTTCGACGGCTTTGAAGGAGGTTTTAATTTCCGAACGTTACAGCCAAATGGGTTACTATTCTATTATGCTTCAGGAGTAAGTATTTCTTTTTCCCTATGGGAACTTTTTTGTGATAATTGTTTTGTCTATTAAAAATACTGTCTATGGGGCGCCTGGGTGGCACAGCCGTTAAGCGTCTGCTTTCGTCTCAGGGCGTGATCCCGGCGTTATGGGATCGAGCCCCACATCAGGCTCCTCTGCCGGGAGCCTGCTTCTTCCTCTCCCACTCCCCCTGCTTGTGTTCCCTCTCTCGCTGTCTCTCTCCCTATCGAATAAATAGGTAAAATCTTAAAAAAATAAAAATAAATAAAAATACTGTTTAAGCATGTTAAAAATGATTTTCGATTCAGATGAATTTTAACTCACATGGGCACACACAGAATGCCCCAATTCAGACATTTATAACTATGTATATCGTATATCAGGACCTCTGAACCTCGGATTCTTAGACCCAGCCCTCAGGCGTTCATGGAGAAAATTCAGTGTGTCTGTGGACCTAGGTCAGAAAAAATCAAGATTTTTTTTAAATTCTGTTTTTCTCAAACTAAAATTTAGCATTTTCTTCATTACAAATGTTGGCAACAAACCACAGTAATATTTGCTAAACCTGTTACTTTATCGTTAATAGAAATCACAGGTATTTTTCATTTCACATAATAGTTGTCACAGATATCTCAAAATATCATTTTTGTTCATTGCTACTTTTAAATTACAGGAGTTATTAGATCTGCTGACAGATTTTATAATTTAACACTTTAATAAAGAAGTACACATATTACCATACCACAGATTTCGTTTTAATATTTTGAAACTGTATCTCAATATAATTGGTTTCCTTTGTAGTCCTAGATATTTTGTTTGATGCATTTTTAAATGTTACTTTTGAAGGGGCCCATGTGTATCATCAAACTGCCAAAGGAGTCCATAACACAAAAAATGTTCAGAACCTCTGTGCATATGTACAAAGACATATGTGATTTTTTTGTAAAATAATGAAAGGAATGTACTTCTCTGCTTCTGGACTGGGTATAGGACGCTTGATCTCACCTTCTAAAGACATATTATTTCAAAAATAAGATATCCAGAGGTTTGGTGACCCCAAGACCCAACTGATTTATCTCTGAAAAGGTCATCACCAATATATACACTGATAAAGCAGGTCATAATATGTAAAAGCAGCTTTTATTTTTCATACTTAATATCTTGTATCTGTCACATTTATATTGAATTTAATTTCAATCAGTAGCAACTGTGAGAATTTACCCAAAGCACTTTGTAGGACCTCCCCCACCAAACCTGCCTCAGATTACCATGGTTAGTTAACTAACACTTTTTGTCCTCCGAAAGTAGTTATGTTGAGGGCTGTGCCCTCAGGCCAAAGGTCAGTGCCCTGATAAGGGAAGAGAAGCAAGATTATCAATTTGCCAATATTTCAAACAATTATTAAACAGATTCAGAAAAAGAACTGTTAACTTCTGCTCTTTTTCTGTTTCTCTTCCTCCTCTATAGAAGAAAAGTAAAACACTTAAAAACACTTAAAAAGCCAAACTGGCAAATTAACCCTTGTCTGGCCATCTACCTACATCCCCAAGAAGATTCAAGTCTTCCCAGAGGGGAGACTGCAGACAGAATAGCGACGCCCGAGTTAGGGAAGGTGCTAAGCTGGGATAACTCTCAGCATGACCAAATCACCAGAAGTCTCCAGTTCAGGAGAGAGGAGGCTCCTTTCTCCACTGAGGCGTTCCTCAATTTGTAGATGACGCCAACATAAGCGATATTCTGTCCTTGTCGTTTTCATAGAAATTATTTCACAAGCACACTTCCCACACATTGGGTGTTTCTTTAAGCAATACCATTAAGTAAACATTGAAAACATGTCCATCTTTTGGATCCGTGGCCTCCCTTCCTAAAACCCTGTGCTTGAATTTCAGTCAGATGTGTTCTCCATTTCGTTGGATAACGGCACCGTGGTCATGGATGTCAAGGGAATCAAGGTGCAGTCAGCCGATAAGCAGTACAATGACGGGCAGTCCCACTTCGTCATTACCTCTGTGTCACCCACAAGGTACGGCTCCTCGCTTTATAGTCTTCCCACCACGTGCCTTTACTTGTAGGGCATGCTTCTGCTAAAGGATCATGATGAATAATGGACTATTCTATGGCTTTTCCAGTGCTTAAAAAAAGTGGTAGAAGGAACAACTTACATTCTTTTAAAAAGAAGTTGCTATTAATTTTCAAGAGATGCCAAATAAATCACTATGGAATTACTTAACAGGAATATAAAGGGTTTTTTCCAGTAAAACCGCAGGCTGAAAACCTGCTTGAGGGAAGAGCCTACACACAGTACTTACTGAATGGAGTGCAGTGTTTTTCACGTAGAATGAGATCCGCAATCATTGGTTTCATTTAGATTTTTAATCCAGCAATTGAGAACTCTACATTTATGGCCAGATTTTAAAAGCTCTAACTTTATTTTTTAAACCTGTAATACTGAATTTGTTTTTCATAAGAAGAAATCTTTCTGGAATAAGAAATAAATTTCTGTTGTAGGCAGCTGCATTCTGTGGAGCTCTCCCATCACAAAAAAACACGTTAATCGGCCTTTCTAGACTCAATTTCCAATTACACTCAAAACCAGTCCATGTGCTTTACAATGAAAACAGGCTCCCCAATTGGGATTAAATAATCACCATGAGTTACATCCTGCTTTTTCCACCAAAAGAAAAAAAAATGCTGGTAACTAATCATCTGAGCTTCTTGTTTTTAGGGGCTCAGAGAGTCTTTTCTGCATATAAACATATTCACCTATTTTATCCCAGGCCTCATGAAGAGGCTGGCAAATCATAATTTTTTCACTAGCCAGAATGTTCTATGTCAACTCCATGAGAAAACCTGCAACCTAGAATGGAACTCCAGGTGAAATGGTAGCAGTGTGGTGTGTAAGTAAGCTTTTTCCTTTGCAGATATGAACTGATAGTAGATAAGAGCAGACTTGGGAGTAAGAACCCTACCAAAGGGAAAGTGGAACAGACACAAGCAGGTGAAAAGAAGTTTTACTTCGGTGGCTCACCCATCAGTCCCCAGTATGCTAATTTCACTGGCTGTATAAGTAACGCCTACTTTACCAGGTAGGATATTTTTTATTATACATAACTCTGCCCGATTGATAAAAAGAAATCGAGTCGATAATGAAAATGTTTACATTATTGAAACTGAGAACTATGAAATTTATGAGAAGCAATAGAGGGTAGTAATTAAAAGCTTGCATGTGCTCGAGCAACTGACATACTTAGGTTTCTGTGTAGGTTTTTTGCCTTTAAAATTTCTGTATGCCCTTGGTTAAGTCAGCCTTCGTTTCTGCTCTGCCAAAATGCAGATAATAATGCCTGCCTCCTTGTTATGACGATTAAATGAGATAATGTGCGTAAAGCACCTGGCATACAGTGAGCTATAAATATTAGATGCAATTATATCTGTACTTATTATTAATGGCGTAGCACAGAGTAACATACGCAAATCCTTGTTAGAGGTTTAAGAAAGTCTTCTTAATGCATCACTTTAAACAAAGCCATTAATCTCCGTCCTTAACAAAGACAGTAAGTGCTCCCTGAGCACAAGAGGAAGCAAGGAAGAAACTTAATACACATGGAGTAACACAGTACCAATCACCCGGAGCGTGGTGAGGGAAAAGATGTTTGTCTGTCAGAAAGTGCTGGTGCCAGGCAAAATTATCCGTAGATTGTTAGATGGTCGCATAAACAGTTCTCATTAAGGTAATGGTTGATAGATACAGACCCCCCCCACACACACACAATTTTAATTGCCAAATTCTTTCACTTCCATAGTTTTCATCATGTAATTCTGAACATTTTAAGAGTCTTTTTCCCTCTGTATGTAGGTTGGATAGAGATGTGGAGGTTGAAGATTTCCAGCGATATCTGGAAAAGGTCCACACTTCTCTTTATGAGTGTCCTATTGAGTCTTCGCCATTGTTCCTCCTCTACAAAAAAGGGAGAAATTCCTCAAAGCCTAAAACAAGTCAGAATAAAAAGGTAAAAGATAATGCCGTGCCAGATTCTCAACTGCCCTCGCATTCCATGCACACAATTCTAGACGCTGATGCTTTATAAAATTCACTCCAGTTTGCAACTGTGTGTGCATATGAAGAATGAGATTCTTCTGGTATCCGACATTGTTGTCCATCGGCTTTGGTGTATTAACGTTTGTTCCCAAAGAAACAGTTTGAATCAGCTTTTATTCCATACTGCCCACTGCTTTTCAATACAACGGTTAAAACTGCTCCGTACTCAACCATTTGTATATACAACATGCATTATTTAGTACTGTAATTCTCAGTATCATTTGCTTTTGTGTAATGATCTCGGGCTTCCATCACAGGCATGGACGTTATTAAAGTTTCTGGTCTCATCCTGTTTTCCCCTCCTTCCTTGGCCTTCCCTTCAACCACTCATAGGCACGGTTGGTCTGTGCCATCAACTAGAGCTGCTCCATCGACAAAATCTTGAGTTCTTCAACTGCATTCCCTGACTACTGTTTTTTCTCATTTACCTCCAGCACGTACATTAGTGGCCTTCATTACAGACCAAACTTTCAATTCCTTCCCACTCTTTCAGGCTAATCCTCCCCACCCCATCTTCCCGGTCCAATTTTAACAAGGCACTCGGATGTCGCTCCTCCCACCCTGGTCCAAGCCACCACCATCTCCCACCTGAGCCCTGACAGAGGCTCCCCATGGACCCCCCTGCTTCCACCAGCTTCTCTGACACTCTGTCCTCTACGCAACAGCCACATGCTTATACATATGTCATATCAGGTTACTCCCCTGCTCAAAGTGCCCCCCCTTACTACACTCAGAATAAAAGCTCCAGTCCCTATAATGTCATAAGAGGCTCTATATTATCCATGCCCCTTTCCCTCACTCTCTCTTCTGCCCACACTAGCACAAGCCACGTGCACTGCTGCCCTAAGGTCTTTCTTTCTGCCTGGACCACTGTTCCCCCAAACATCCGTACGAACAGCTTCTCCTTCCAGGATTGCCCAGCCTTCAAGTGTTCCGTGAGGCCTGCCTTAACCCCCTAATTAATTCCACAGCTGCCTCCTGCCTTCCCCCAGCACTACCCATCTCCCTTGCCTTTCCTAGTTGTTCTTTTTTCCATAGCACTTTTCACATTTTATTATAGACTGTATTTATTATGTTTAGTATTTACTCTCTGTTCCCTCTGTTAGAATTCAAGCTCCCTTTTTTTATTTGCTCACTGATGTGTCCTAAGAGCCTAGAGCAATGCACATAATAGGCATTCGATACATATTTAGCTATCTGCATCATAGGGTTGTTATAAAGATTAAATGAGTTGATGCACGAAATGCCCTAGCACAATGCCCGGAATAGAGCAAACATTCAATGAATATTAGGTGTTAGATCTCTATAGAGCCCTGTGAATGTTTCTGGAGGATCAATTCCTAAAAGGAGAATTGCTTGGCTTAAGGGAATGTGCATTGTCAATATTGAAGCAATACGAAATTTACCCTCCTACGAACAGCATTTGAAAGAACCTATTGTCCCCCACAATTGTTAACATTGGATATGATCAAATTTTTATAATTTTGCCAGTCTAATGTACAGACACGGCATCGCATTGTGGTTTTAATTTGCACTTCCTTGAGTGCTAATGCGGCTGAACATCTTCTAGAGGAAGAACTGATTTCCTCCAAGGCTGGCTTCTGAGCCACCAGCAAGAGGAAACATCCCACCAGCTTCTTGCTCCTGATTGTCTTTCACTGGCTGCTATGTCTTGAGTGCTTCCCTACATACTCAGCTTATGGGGACCACTTTCTAGAACCCCCTTGCAACCCCTCCTTTGCTCACACATGATTTATCCATGTTAATAGAATGATTTTATTTATGTATAATCTAAAATTAGCAATTTTTCAGGATCCTTTCCTGAATTTCACATGGAAGACTTTAAGTGATTTAGGCAGAAAGAGAATTTCATATGACTTCTACAAAGGCTTTCATGAGACGATAATATAAAGGATTTTTCAGAGGAGACTATGAAATTCTGATGAGATCTTGCCGTCACCTTCTCATATTGATGCTAAAAGGTTTATCCTGAAATTTTTCAGCTGGGCCTTGAGCACGGGTCAGTGGATCACATGCAGCAGGTTAATATCATAGGCTGATGAAGGGGACCAACCTGTGGCACGCACTTTACCCCTTTAAACGAATACAGTTTTCTACTTGAAGCTGTCTATCAAAAGTAGTTTCCTAACAAATATTCATACTCTCAAGGTTGCAATCAACAGCCCTTGAAACTATTAAGATAAACTTTTCAGTATTATAGGAAACCTCCTAGCCTTTCCTGTAAAAAGCCTTAGAGACTCAACTTCATAATAACAGATATGGAATCACTATAGATATCACTTACATTTCTTGGTAATTAGAATGTCAAATGTTTGCTAATCTTCTCTCATATTTACCCTTGTATCAATAGCTTCTTAAATAGCTACCCAGAAAAACATGTGGCCGCTGGTTTAAATTTTTATCAAGGCCGATTCGTAGCAATTTGGGCTTATAATAATTTATTCTCACAGTAACTTCCTAATATTCCATTTTATATGTATATTTAAATTTATTTAACCATTAATAGGCTTTCAGTGCTTTCCAGTTTTTTCCCTTTATGGGTGAAGATCATTATACATTAGTATTTGATTATACATTAGTATTTGATTTGATTGCATTGCTGAATAAATCTTTAGAAAATATTCTTAGAGGTAGACTTACTAGGTCAGGGCAAACTACTTTCTGAAAAAAGAACACTGATTTATACCCCCCCACACCATGAGTACATAAGAACACCTGTCTTACCAGCCTGAATGTTTTCCATAATTTTCATGTTTTTAAATTTAATTGGGGACATAGTTTCTCATGTGATATTTCATGTGATAATGGAGATTTTATATATTATAATAGACATCATTCTGGGGTAGCCAGCCAACCACTCCCTTTTCTGAGAATTGATTCCCTACACACAGGGCAAACCCAGAATTTTAGGCATGTGACCTCATCTACCTGGATATAGATGTTTGGACCAGGTAGATCATGTGAACTAAACTGGGTTATCAGATTCCGTTCGTTAGACACTTAGAACCCAGAGACAGTAGTCAATGCTGGTCGTTGAATAGAAAACACGTAAGCCTATAAGTTCTATGTTAATCGTGCATAGAGAAAGAAAGCTGCTTTGTAGAAAGAGAAAAAGGCAGAAAGCTGTCCTGCAGAGAAAGAAAAATGAAAGCAGTCTGAGAAAAACAAACCTGAGATACCAGAAACATTTGGAAAAGGAGTGCCCTGATTCTTCCTTGCTTTGCAATTCCTGATTCTTGCCCCTGGTAGAACCCCGCTACACTGTACTATTTTTCCTTGGATTGTATAAAATACTCCCGTATCCTTGTAACGCGTTGCCCTCTTTTGCTTAAGCAGCCCAACTAGTTTGGCTGTCATGGGATACAAAAGAATCTTACTGCATTGAAACAGACCCTCAGAGGGCACCTGGGTGGCTCAGTTGGTTAAGGGTCTGCCTTAGGCTCAGGTCATGATCCCAGGGTCCTGGGACCAAGTTCCGCATTGGGCTCCCTGCTCAGCGGGGAGTCCGCTTCTCTCTCTCCCTCTACCCCCCACCCTGGCTTGTGCTCTCTCTCTCTCTCACACACACACACACACACTCTCTCTCTCTCTCTCTCTCAAATAAATAAATAAAATCTTACAAAAAAAAAAAAAAGAAAAACAAACAGACCCTCAGAGCAAAAATTTACACTGGTTAAGTCAAAGTCTAGTGGGGTTCAGAATCCTACAGACACAGCTATTCTAGGATAGTAAACTGAGTTTCTGTGTTATATGGTAGTGAAGTAATTAAATTATAACTTGTCTTTTTATTATTATTGTTATTATTCAGAGCATATATCCACAGAGGATTTAGAGTGGTTGCCACATATAAATATACCAGAGTTTATTACTTTCTGCAGTAGACAAGAGACAGGTGCTAGTCTATGGATTCCCACAGAAGCAGAGAAAGGCAGGGCTGGTCACCTCGTAGTCCAGTAGCCCCGAGCTTTGCTGACCCCTGCAGTTGATTCACGGTTGCTCTCTTCCCACAGTAAAGTGGATGCACTGACTGAGAAACAGTGAGAGCCTCTCCGTAGCAATGGAAAGGAGGAGGAGCCACCAGAGTTGGGGACTGTCCCCAACTCCCAACCAATCTCTCACCCCCACCCACCTGAAAAACAAAACCCCCTCCTCCAGCAAGTCACCAAAGGTCATTTCTATCTGGCAACAGCCTGTCTTCCAATTTGCTAGTTAACTGCCTGTTTTTCCAAATCAATTTTCAGTTTCTTAAGAAAAAGAAACCGTTTCTCACTCAACTTTCTCTTCCCCACCACACACTGCCCATGGAGGGCATGCAGAAATACTCATTTCCTGCCACGTCATTTCTACCTAGTAGGTATTCAATAAACATTTGCTTGGATAAATGAATAAACGACGGGATGACCAGATTTATTTGCATTTACTTTAATTTTGCTTCAAAAATTAAGACTAGATAACCATTAAATATTAGCCTATAGTCTCACAGCTCTAAATTTTAAAATCAGCAGTGCAATTTTAGAAGCACAAGGTAATTGTCTATATCCTGTCACATAAAAGTTTACCACTTCTCACCAAAAATATTCTTAAATATTTTGAAGTTGTTACTAAGTATGTTAGTAACAGCCTATATACATAATAATTGGTGTATTAAAGAAATATTGTTGTCTATGATATGACGGTTTTATTGATTGATTCCCCAGGGCTATTTTATTTTCAATATTTCCATTTGCATCATTGGCTAAGATGTGCATTTAATTTAAATGATAGAGCAGTTATCTCTGTGACTTCAGGTTAGCTCTGCTTTACTATCACAAACTAGAATTTTGGATCTATTAACATACTATGTTGTCATTTGTTTTTTTAATGCTACAGCTCCTGCTGTCATCTGCTTAAGGAAAGAGAGGGGCCTAATATTTCATGAATGGAAAAGGCACAAATAATATACACTTTCATTATTATTTTATTTTCATATGATAAAGGAATCACAAATGGACTTTTGCAACTAGTATATCAGTTTTATCCCTTAATATGACTTATTTCCTATTTTTCCAGGGAGAGAAAAGCAAAGATGCCCCTGCAGGGGACACTGCCGGCCTGAAGTTCCCAGAGAGGAATGTTCCAAGGGATTCTTACTGCCACCTTTCCAACAGTCCTAGAGCAATAGAACATGCCTATCAATATGGAGGGACGGCCAACAGCCGCCAAGAGTTTGAACACTTAAAAGGAGATTTTGGCGAAAAGTAAAGTAACACACTATCCTTCCAGAAACTTTATGCCATGGCTGGACTTCATCCTTATTTGCCACATGCCATCTTTTTCCTATGATCTTTCCTTTCTGTGCCACTTAATCTTATTATTTTATCATGCAAATAAATGCTAAGTAGTACATGATTCTTACTTTCCAACAAATTACATTCTCTGCGACTTTCTTCCCAAAAGTAAGACGCATAAAACAGCATTCTCCTAGGAGTTTGCTGCAATTTTATCAAAAAGGAAAGGCAATCAAAGAAAGGAACATGGGGCACATTTCAAATGACTCATCATCTAACCTTGATATTACCTTCCTTCCCCCATATAAATTGCTTTCAGATTGAAAATGGGGGTGCCTCTGAACTGCCGGAAGGTTAATAAGGACCTTCCTTATTAAGGAAGGCCGACTGAAGACACAAAAACCACTTGTTATCTCTGCTAGCCCTCAAGCTACCTGTAAAGCCCCGCACCTCTTCCCAGTATTCTGCAAATCTCCAGGTTACTTAGCACTTTAGAAGATTTCTTTTTATAGTGTCAGCACCCAAATATTCTTACGTAGGTCTTACATCTCTTCCAAAAATCCGTAAAGGCAGTGCATTCAATAAGTAACCTCTAATGCCTTCTAATTTCCTATTTGCCCAATAGGCAGTTTCAGGGCTTTGTATTCATTGGGAAGAACTTCAATCAAACTAGAAATTAGCCTAATAAATGTATCTTATCTCTATGGCCTGGAGCTAAATGTCTAGAAGGTTTTGTTTAATTCCTACACATTCTGGTGGCTGTTTTTGACCTGTGTTATCTACAGATTAATTTTTCCTGGGAAAGACAAATTGAACCTGTATTTTAGATAGCACACGAATCATATTGTTTCTGTGCAAACTTCTATATGCACATTAATTACAGACTAGTATTTTGCCCACATGAGCAAACTAAATGCAACCACATCCTCAAAGCAAGGCACGTTTTGATCCTTAAGGGAAACAATGCCTCCTTAAATGTGGAATGTAGCCCTGCTGTATAAAGAAGTAGGGAAGGATTTACATTTTTGAGTTAGTCATGCTTTCCCGATATTCATGAATAATACTAAGGTATAATTAGAAGTAATGCTGCTTGGGATTCGACAGAATGGCTACTCGTTCTTCTTACACTGTGGTGCTGCGGGAAACTAGAGATTGCCCTCAGTCTCATTTACGGATAGTAAGCTTTTTCTTTTCATTTACCAGATCTCAGTTCTCCATTCGTCTGAAAACTCGTTCCTCCCATGGAATGATTTTCTATGTCTCAGATCAAGAAGAGAATGACTTCATGACTCTATTCTTAGCCCACGGCCGTTTGGTTTTCATGTTTAATGTTGGCCACAAGAAACTGAAGATTAGAAGCCAAGAGAAATACAATGATGGATTGTGGCATGATGTGAGTTGAAGGCCGAGAATATTATTACCAGCAAATAGTCACCATTGTCAAATGGACTGATGTTAAGGCCCACTACTGGTCTCTCTAGAAACACCCATTTTAAAATTCTGTTGCCATACGCTCAGAGTTCAATTTCAAGAAATTTTTTAAATTCGTTATGAAAATCTTGAAGCATCTTATTTAAAAAGAGATACAGGCTGCGTGTAACTTTTTTTTAGTGTCATTATTTTCACCAAAGGACAAATGGCAAACATAACCTGAAGTTTAATTTCTAACAATTTTTCACTTGTTTTCCTACTGTCTGTAAGTTTCTAAATTTCAACAGCAATTGCTGAGTGTCTTTTATAGGCTAAGCCGTGGAAGCTACAAAGTGAAGAGAAAATCTGTTAGGAAGCTAGGATACCACAGAGAGAATATCTAAATATTGAAGCAAATCAGTGTTACATAATGGAAAGAGTAAGAAATGTAAGATGCATTAATCACCATAAATTTAGGAGCAGGAGAAACCAAGTGGGCTGGCCAGCTGGGAAGAACTTCATTGAGAACTCTACTAAGTTCATGTAAGCTGTGTTCAGAAATTAAGTCTGTAGCTTTAAATCAAGCTTTAAAGGAAAAAACACCCTATTGACCTTCAGAGAAAAGACCAGTTTTTTAAAGAACTTCTGCAGATTTCCCACAGTACTGCAATAGCAAAGTTTGGAAAAGCAACCGAGCCTTCCCCCCCCCCCCCCGAAACTTGGGATGCACTTGACAGGTGCTGTTGTCTTTCTCTCCATCAGGTGATATTTATTCGGGAAAAGAGCAGTGGCCGACTGATCATTGATGGACTTCGAGTCCTAGAAGAGAGTCTTCCCCCTACCGGAGCTGCCTGGAACATCAAGGGTCCTATTTATTTGGGAGGTGTGGCTCCTGGAAGGGCTGTGAAAAATGTCCAGGTAAGCCAGGCATGACCAGGTCAAGCCACTGACCTTTAGAGCGGGAAGATTATTTAATCCAGGGCCTCGCTTTACCATCAGCAAACTGGCAAGAAGAGAACTATAGTTTTGCTGGATATAGGCTAGGAAAGTGAGTATTGTCCCAGGGGATGTCTGTCTGCCCTCTGGCATTACAAAGTCAGGAGTGATCTTCTGATTTTAAGGTAGAGGTGAGATGAAACAGTTTCAGAGATTTAAACTGTCATGAGAAGTTATGTCTCAAGGAGATGCTTATTTGTTCAGCAAGTGCACATGCTTTTAATGTAAAAAATACATTAAAAAAGAAGAAAGAATGTCATTCCATTATATATTATTGAGTGACGAAACACTTTGGGGCCATTCTGTAGACTATGATTCATTTTTGTTTCCTGCACACACACACACTTACACACACACACATACACACACACAATTTGCAAATCTACAAGGAAGTATGATTTACCCCTGGTGGGGAGAATCAGGGGTATAGTAAGAAACCTGTTATTTCTGTACTTTAAAAGTTAATAATACTGCACCTTTACAAAAATATTTAACAATAAAGGGAATGTATCAAAGGACTAAATCTTAACATAAATATAGATTTGACTTCAGCACAAAAAAAATGAATGCATTTCTAAGATTCGCGCATAGATGTGGATAAAGCAAACAAAGGGGGGGCTCGTGTTGTAATTAGATTTTAGGCAATTTCATGAGAACGCCTTTAAAAGAAGGCTTTCCACCTCAGTGTGAAATCAGTTGTCTGGAGGGGCCCACATTCCCCGCCGTGAGGTATGATGCCGCTCAATGGCAGGATCGGTAATGGAGCCCACATGCAAGCTTTCTGCTGTCCCTTTAGCCGCGGTAGATTTAACAGTTAAGCCCTTTGCTAGCCCTCGTCAGCATTAGGTGATGTGGGGCCAGCTGTCATTCTTGAAGGAAAACAAACGAGGATAGTTCCAATATTTAATTTCAAAACCATAGCTGCAACTTATTTGTCATAGTGTATGTACAAATTTTCATAGCTAATGACTGCAGGCTGACATTATCAACTACAAAATCCCAGCCTCGAACTCCTTAAAGAAGCGACTACCTGGAAAGCGACTGACCCTTCAGGCAGCTGAGATAAGACAGGCGACTGCTTCGATTCTCTCAGGACTCGATTCCCTTCATTCTGTTTCCCTTTGATGCATACCTGCACGTGTGGAGAAAATGGATTTTAAGCAATGTCTTCTTTCCTCAGATCAACTCGGTCTATAGTTTCAGTGGCTGTCTTGGCAATCTTCAGCTCAACGGGGCCTCCATCACCTCTGCTTCTCAGACGTTTAGCGTGACCCCTTGTTTTGAAGGTCCGATGGAAACAGGGACATACTTTTCAACAGAAGGAGGATACGTGGTCCTAGGTAACAGTGACTTCTGCACAAAACATGAATCACAAAATACTTCTTTCCCGGAGGTGGCTGACAGGGAAATTGGGCTCAGAGTAAAAACTTCAGAATGCCAAACTCACTCAGCCCTAGAAAATGGCTTCTTTCCACCAGGATCCCCTTTGTCCCCTCCCGCCACGCCCAACCAGACAGGAGCACCCGTCCCTGTTTGCTTTCCCTGACTGGAACTTCTCCACAGTTGCCAGCCCTCTGACGTAGATGTAACCCATCTTGGCCCTTTTAGGATTTCCTCTGCTGCCCTGTGGTCTCATCTGTGTTAGCTCTGAGCCACCTTGCTCTCGTCTTTCTCTGCTGCCTCTTAGCATGGCCCATTGTCCCTACCAAAGCAAGTTCCACTTCCTACCTTTGCTCTGCAACCCCATCCTTCAGAAATTTTATTTCTGGAATTTTATTCTCCTTAACTTTCACTCTCATTCATTCAGCCAAGTTTTTATTGTATGCCTCTGGCATGTCAGCCCCTATGCTGAGTAATGGAACATAATAGTTCTAAAAATAAATACATAAAGTCCTAACAGACTATACACAATCACCATCCAAGCCATTCCAACAAATACACTATAGAGCAAACAGTAGGTATGAGGAAGACACAGGGATTGGTACCCTCAACATACCCAGATAAAGACATGACAATGCTACCAAGCGTAGCTTCCTCAACCACCCCCACATCCAATGAGAACACCAGAGGTCTCTTTCCTCTCTTTGTCTAGTTCGTGATTTTACTTTCCTTTCTCCTCCTTTATCCACAATAAAGCACTTACACTCATATTTCTCAGCCTTTCATTGGATTTCAATGATAACTCAAAGGCTCAGACAGCTTGAAATGCATAGCAACCTGCACAATTTATGTTCTCTATAAACATTAACTAATAGCAGGAAAAATTAAAAAGTGATTTATAAGGAGACATGTCAAGTGAATATTATTAAGATGCCCAGGTTTGCAACGTGTCTCCTGGAGTGAGCACGGCTATTCTTAATAAGAATTCATCTTCTCGCATCACAGCAATGGCAGCTCCTTACTGCTTCTGCTGCTCTCACTTTTTCTTTCCTCTGAAATGCTCTGTGGCACTGGCACCAGTGATCTTTATTAAGACTTATTTTAAAATACAGATCTGATGAAGTCAGCTGCCTTGCTCAGTGGCTGCAAAATAAAGTCTATCTCCCATACTTGAGCACGAGCGCCCTTCCCCGTGGCCTTCCTCACTCGCCTGGCCTCGCTTTACCCTGGCAGGGGACAATCCAGCCACACTGGCCTCCACAGTGCTCTCCAAATGTCCCAGCCTCTGAACTTGTGTTCGGACTACTTCCCTTGCACAAGTTGCTCTTTTCTTCTCCTCGCTTGTGAAATACTAAGTGGTCCTGCTGCTTCTAATCGGTTTCTCCTCCCCTGAGTTCCGGGAGCCACGGCGTCTTTTCCGTGTGCCGTCCCCACCCCACGGCCTACGCAGGAGTGGGTGCTAGTTACCCCAGACCCCTGCAGAGCTTTCCAGGGTGTTTGACACGGGAAATGCTATTTGCTCCTTCTCTATTGAAAACAGTGTCAAACTTTCAAAAAACAGATATAAAAATATATAATTATGAAATCACACCAAGGTTACAAAATTTAGGCCGCTGCTCTTAAGAGCTAATATTTCTTTCCACAGATGAGTCTTTCAATATTGGATTGAAGTTTGAGATTGCATTTGAAGTCCGTCCCAGAAGCAGTTCCGGAACCCTTGTTCATGGCCACAGTGTCAACGGAGAGTACCTAAATGTTCACATGAAGAAGGGGCAGGTAGCGGGTTAAAAATTGTTTTAACAGTCTGTCTTCTCTGCCCTTGAATTCTAGGTCTTAAGCATATTTATTTCACAGAGTTATTCCACCAGTCTTTCCTAACTGGGGGGGGGGGGGAAATAATGGGGAAGCTATACATGAAATTTAAATGCAGGCCGTACTTAGATTCAGATTCATATATTGGGAATTGATTTGATTAGAGCAAAGAGCCATGAAAATGTGGCAAAGCTCAAAATAATCATCAATAACAAAGGAATTAAAAGGTTTTAATAAAAGAATTGGAAGAAAACATTTTTACAACAAATGCGAGCAGCAAACATATCCAGCTATCAAAATGAGCAAACACTAAAGCATCTTTCTGTCTATAATACATTTGCATACCAGGTGTAAATATGTACATATATGCAAATATACATATGTATTATTTTCAATTACTAGAAATCAAAAAATTGTTATAATTAAGCGCCACTTTCATCCTAAAAAGTATGACTAAAGAATATTCATGAAAGTGTTGGACTAAATATGAAGGAGAAAGCAGCATATTTTCGTTATTGTCCCTAACTTAATAGAACTGATTTTTATTTGAGTTCTGGCACTATTAAACCACATAATAATAAAATCCTTGTATCGTGCTTACTCTGTGTCAAGCACTATTCTAAATGCATCATATGGAGGAACTCTGCTAGCCCCCCAGTGGCTCTGTGAGATAGGTTTCCCAAGTGAGAACACAGGCAGAGTGAGGTGGTGCCGGCACTGGGCTACGAACCCAGGCAGTCTGGCTCCACAGTCCGCGCCCTCCACCAATACCTTACCCAGCTTTGTAGAACACAGTCAATCCATGAAAGTTAAAGGAATTCATTTTATTATCTTGCTGTTCGTCTCCCCCAGCTTCTCTTCTGTTACTGTTCTGTCCTCTCGCCTAGGAACAGCTTAATGTCTATAGCCTACCGAAGAGTGACCCCTTGTGTTCACATTGCAAAGCTAATCCTTTGCAGATGGGAAAGCTTTGCTTCTCTGTGGTGAATTTAAGAAATCCAATTTTATCTCTACGAGGAAAAAGGAAACTATATAACGACAATGTATCCTGTCTTTTGCAGGTCATAGTGAAAGTCAACAATGGCATCAGGGACTTTTCCACCTCAGTAACACCCAAGCAGAGTCTTTGTGATGGCAGATGGCACAGAATCACAGGTGAGAAAAACAGAATGTCCTGGGATTCTTTTATAAGCCTACAACCCCACGCATGGAATGATGGCTTGGAGGAACTCAGACTCTAACTTACATGATAAAATAGGGGATGGACGATAGTCTAGAAGTGGCCAAGGAAAGAGAATCAAATATTATTGTATATATCAAATCCACATGTGATTTGAAAATTTGAATGCTGCCAAAATAGTCTTCGGGAGCTTTTTAAAATAATGCATAATTTATGAGGAAAAAATAGACTATCCTAAATATTCTCCCTTTCAGAGGAAAATGTTGCAGGGATTGCTTGGTTAGACATTGACATTTTCAATGATATAGAAGAAAGTGTGAGGTTTATTCTGGAATAAATAAAAGCCATCACTGTTATAAATTAGTCTCTTTCATGTGAAAATTAATCACTTCAGTGCCATTTATGACCAGTCTTTTCCTGGTATTTCAGTTATTAGAGATTCCAATGTGGTTCAGTTGGATGTAGACTCTGACGTGAACCATGTGGTCGGACCCCTGAATCCAAAACCAGTTGATCACAGGGAGCCTGTATTCGTTGGAGGGGTTCCAGGTAAGAGTTCTTTCAAAGGGACACATTTACAAATCCAAAACACAGTAAGTTCTTATAATTGTTATTTTAGTATTAAGAATGGAGCCATGTGTTTTCATTATACACCTAATAACTCAAAGGTTTTTGGATACAATGTCCTTTCATAAGAAAAAGTATACTGGTGATTATGACTCCTTATCCAAGGATCAAAACAAAGGAACACATAAGCACTACACTTCAGCCTCCTGCCTGGCTAATAACACTCTCCCTTTGCCATGTATGCTTATTTTTTTCTCTCTTCCCTTTACGTTTCCTCATGTCCACAGAGTAAAACACACACTCTATTTTTTCTCTAACACAAAGAAAACTCATTTACTAATACTGCTCTAGGACCTGAGAATCTTGAAGGACTTAAAGTTTGCTGATAATTACTCTGCTTCCTTACTAAGAAAGAAGAGAATCCACAGTTCTCCCTGTCCAAGATTAGTCTGAATTATGAAAACAGCTGCAGACTGTAAGTTGTTTTGTTCTGATGTAGTGACAGTCCCCAAGAGAGGTTCCCAGCTGCCATCCTGCAAACATCATCAGTAACATTGCTGCTGTCATCTGCCAAGAATGGTGTAATCTAGAGTGGTGACAGAAGGAATCTTATGGACCCCCCACAATTGCTTTAACCCTCTAGAGCGGGAACCATGACCTATGTTGAAAGTGTTCGTTGCACACATTTCACTAACTTGAAAAACTGAATGTTAGAGACGGAGAGGGAGAGATAAGAAGGAGAAAACCAAGCTTTTACAACTGGAATTTGTAGGTGATTTTAAGGAAAAACTTAGCATGGTTTTTCCTTGTGTCCTAACTAGATTATTTTAGACTGACCCATGTAAAAGCAAGTAATAATTAAGAGTAAGGAAAAAAAAAAAAAGAGAGAGATAGAGAAGGCACAGATCAAATTAAGCACCTGAACTTGGGTACTCACAAAATAGTAGCAACTAAGCATTCCTCTGTTTGTAATGTGAATTTTTCAAATACTAGTATTGACAATAACAGTAACTCCCTGATGAAATATTTGAGAACCTCCTCTTCTTTACTTCCGTATCCATGCCCATCTCCATCCCCTAGTCCTCTCCTCCTACTCCTGGCCTCAGTTCTGAAAGGGATTCTGGCAAAGGCCACCCCTGAACTTCCTGCAGGCAGTGTGGAAGGTGTGTCACCTCAGTTCTTAAATTTCTGTACATTGCTTTCTTCCTGGAAATCACAACATGATTTAAAATATTTCACAGGTTCCTAAGACCTTACAAGATCAAATCTGGCAAGGTCCTTGATCCTTTGGCCTCTCCTCACCCCTGCCTCTGGGGTCTCCCCATGCTTTCTGGGACTTGTAGTTGTTTCAGTGTTCAACGATGCCCTCCTTGCTTCAGGCCTTTAAATAGCACACGGGCCCTCAATTTGGGGGAAATGTTCTTGTTTTCCTCCCCTTTACCTTTTTGAGGGAAAACTTCTCCCATTCTTCTCCCAGTTTCATTCCTTATTGACCTTTAGGACTCGGCTCAGACATCTCCTGACACACACGCCCCCTCTCCCTAGAATGTGCTACGTTTGCGTATCCCTTTTGTGAATTTACCACAGGATTTTGTGGAAGTTAAATAGTCCACTCCTTGGTGCCTGGCAATGTGATTTAATTCGACAGAAAACAAACATTTATGGTCTATTAAGCATTGTACTAGGTTCTGAGAGAGGGACAAAACAAGCATGGCCGCAGGGCCCTCCTTCATGGAACTTACAGTATTTGTTCTTTACTTTGCACCAAAGCGCTTACTATACCATTCAAACAAATGTTTGTCTTTTTTATTTTTGTTTGTTTTCAGAGTCTGGTCCCAGCATTACACAGTGCCATCATCTCCCACTATAAGAGTGGCTGAGCACCAGACTGGGTGGGCAAGGTGTACCTGAAGCCAAGTTCAGCCTGCCTGAGACATAAAATGAATAGCAGATTTTAGCTAATGAGCCAGCACACAGGAAATAGTGGGCCAGGGGGAGCTACCCACTGCCCCATTACAGCTTTTCATTCCATCTAGGAGCCAGGCCAGCGAGCTAGAACAAAAGCAATTATATTTTAAGCTGAATGTCATTAATTACATCATTTTGAGCTGTTCAACATTAATTCCACTAAAATCACATCAGAAACTGAGGCATGAAAAAGAATAACTGAAGGAAATTAGGCATAAATAAGCCTCCTATAGGCACTGAATTCCCTTGGAATCTCAGCCAGTTCTCTCACATCATGCAGAACGCTGATGATACTATTCCTATCAATAAAAAGTTAATGCATTTAATGAAATATATTCCCCAAAAGTCAATTATACTATATAATTTAAAAATCAAAATTAGAAATTAAAAACATTTTTAAGACAATGTAGTTCACACATACACACAGATCTGACTATTCCTCTACTGAAAAGCCTGCATTATTCTGTATATAGTCAAGCTTTCGACCTGAAGAATGTTTGCTCTTAAAATCATGTGTTGATTTTATTGATCAGTTACTTAGGGTTCTGGGGCACTTTACTGTCACTACCCATAATAAATTGTGTGGTGAATTATGAAGATCATAATTTCTATATGAATTATTTCCTCTAGATGATGTTTCCCTTGAACCACAGGGTGGTAAGATTGAACAGAATCAAAATCCATATTCTACAAGTAGTTTCCAAAATGGGCAGAAGAAATAGATGTTTCTGCCCCTTATACTCTTTCCATTCACTCATTTTTATTCTGATGATGAAGTACACTGAGCAGCCTTGAAGAATATATATAGTCATACTAATCTAGAGACAAAGGGAAGTGATCTCTCAGCCCCTTCCACATCTATAACTTCATAATTATCATTCTAAATATGAAATGCGATTTCCATGATTTATTTTCAGTACAGAGCTTCTGCATAGTCTTAATCTACACAGCTCAGAAAACTTATTACAGCTGCTTGATGATATTTAATTTGCTGTCCTGTTTTATGCTCCTTCCTGAGTTAGTGATTTCTAAGTGTTTTCCATCTTTTATCTGCTACTGCTCACATAGCTGTTTGTACATAATAATAAGCTTTGACTAAATGGATTTTAATTCCATGATATTTCTAAGCTCTCTAAATTGCTTTAAATTATATTGCTTCTATCATCCAACACATTTAATTGTATCTGTACAATTAATAAGCATAAGGCTTCTTCTAGATCTCTAATTAAGATAAGGGGAGGAAGTTCCCCTGGCATACGACAGGGCACCTGTGCCCATACAAAGACCAGACTAGTTATCATTATCCTATTTATAGTTCTTAAACCCTGAGCTCAGAAAAATTAAAATTTAGCTTATGTGAATTCATTATTTTCTCGTTATATTTTATGAGCTTGGCAAAAATGTGGAGGCTTAAGGGTGAAGGGTAATGATACAAATTAAACAGAAACATTAACATTAAGTCTAAAAATAGTGTAGAAGCAAAAATTCCTTCTGCTTTTCTCAGTAAATCACACAAAATAAGTGAGACCCAGGTAAAATTAACTCTAAGAAGCATAAGCATAGGCAGATCCTGAAAATTCACTACTGAAGTTGTATACGTAAGTGGTAAATTTCAGCCCCAGAAGATAGCTGAAATACACTCAGAACTTGGATCATGGAAAACATGGCAGAACTTTAAAATTACCACATGTTCACATTACTTCAAAAGCAGATAAAGCTCCTGAGAAAATGAGTAAATTATCACTATATTCCATTTTTGACATGTAAATCATTTTGATGATGTGAGCAGTCGTTACGTATATTTGTGCCAGAGTCACATTTGGGCTTGGAAGGGCTCACCTGCAATCTTTGTTTTCATCTCTTCCTTTTTCCAGAGTCTCTACTGACACCACGCTTGGTCCCCGGCAGACCCTTCACAGGCTGCATCCGTCACTTTGTGATTGACGGGCGCCCTGTGAGCTTCAGCAAAGCAGCCCTGGTCAGCGGAGCTGTGAGCATCAACTCCTGTCCCGCAGCCTGACACGGCAGAGCAAGGCTGCCCCGTACAAAGTTCTTTAGAGCACTGAAAGAAATGCAAAGCCAGCCGGGAGGAACAGCAATTTTTCCTCCCAGTGGGAGCCTTCATCTAGTTGAGCAGGACTTAAATGTTAATCGTCAGGGAATGGATGTTTATTATCTCTCATTCGGATTCTTACCTTGGATCCAAAATGTCTGCAGTGAACAACAATCAAAGGAGTGTCACACTTACTTGCATTGTATTATTTCCTGCTGGTGAAATTACTGTTCCTGTTTCTAATAAAATAGAAGGGATTCTAAATAAACACTGGCACACATTTGTAAGTATGGCTAGATTCTCAGATTCATCTTTCTTTGAATTGAATTACAACAAAATATCTGAGGTATACTTTTCTTTATCCTGCAAACATTTACTAATTTACATAAAATCTGGAATTAGATGGCAGGTTTGTTTTTAGTACTTTTGTTTAATCTATCAGGATAACAAGAATATTTTAAGTATATAGCAATTAAAAGGTTGAATAAAGTAAATTTCTAACAAATTATTAGAAAAATGGAAGCATAATTTAATTTTTTTCTAGAGAAGAAAAAAGGAGTTAAACCACCTTTTTCCCCTTATTTCTTTAAAAGAAAAATAAAACAGCATGAGGGGAAGCTCCTGTAAGATACTATTACTGTGTGTTCTATATGAGTCATAGAAGACACTACAGCAAAGAAAGTAAGACATAATCATAAAATTCTATTCAAGAGTATAAAAGTTCTCTTATTAAAGGGTTTTTTTTCCTCACATAACTACACACAACTAGTATTTTCTAATTTTATGATTTTCTTAGGTTTCTAGATTCATAAAGTCTAGAAAAAATAGTCTTGAATAGCTGGTGTGATATTAAAATACAGAAACTGAAATAAAAGAATTATACCTGAAAAGATAATCAACATTGAAGACAGAATGAGAGAAAATAGGCCCTCACAGAATAGGATTAAGGATATGTAAAAGGAATAACTTTTAGGGGTAAGGGAAGAGGGCATAAAATATTCTGAGGAATTACTAAGGGAATAAAATAATCTCTGACCTTGGGGGAAAATATATATGTAAATTATATATATATATATATATATATATTCCCCTATAATAATATCAATTCATAGATGAATAACTGTATGCCAACCTCCATGAGAAGCTAAAGTTGATTTGATCATTACATTAATTCTATGAGGTGGCATTCAGAGATGAGAAACTTGAGACTTAGAAAAGTTAGGGATATATTGCCGGCTGTCATTCAGCTAGGCCAAAGAACCAGGTTTCAAAACAAGGGGCAGCATGATTAGCCCCTTGCTTCCTGCCTCCAGAGAACTATCTGCCAGCTATCAGTTGTCCTCTAAACCTGGAGTCACAAACCCAAATGCTTATAGAGCCAGAGAGTTACCATAAAGGAGTAAAGCTGGCAGGGTCTGACTGAAAAAATCAAGAGGGCACTTGCCAGGCTTATCTAGAAAGCCGGCAGATGCTCAACTCAGCTGACTCTCACCATGAAAGAACACAAGTCTTAAAGGACCAGAATTTCCAACAGAAGCTGGAAATGTAAAATTTGGGCTGTTTGGAATGGCCTGAGTTTCTGCTGGTAACAAATTAAATTAAAGCAACAGCAACCACAATACCAGGCTGACCAAACAAAACCTTCTAAACATATGTGACATCTAAACAAAAACTCTGAATCCAAGAGTCTAGAGCCTTAACAAGTACAGATTGAACCAGTGCTCAAAACACACTGCACCGTCATAATATTCCCTCCATCAGACCCAAACAGGAAGAAGTGGTTCTGAAACTCCCTACCATTTTGTTTTTTAAAAGATTTTCCAGAAGCATCCTAGAGGGCCACCTAGTTCCTCGTTCTCAGCAATAGCACAAAGTAAACAAAACCAGCCCAGCTGCAGACCCTGTCTGGACCTACTTAGTGGTTCCTGCACGCATGCACATGGACTCACATATATAGACTCACATATATAGACTTCTCCACAATTTACAAAGCCACTTTGCAGTGTTAGTATTTCACATTCTTATACTTGACAAATTAGAGTCTACTGAATCTACTTACCCATATAACTCCTGACCACCACACGATGACCTGAAGCCGAATTTGCCATTCTTAAGAGCCTGATTCAGCTCTTAGATGGGATTCCATCTTCTTTCATCTTCTGTCTAGGGAGAAAAAAAGTCATTTTTTTTTCTTTTAAACATAGTATATCGGGATTTCATATAGAGAAATATGGGTTGGGTGCTCACAGTAATTTTGACCAATTATTGTTTTGGTCCCTGCCAGTTCAGAGCCCTTTCACAATGAAGAGGCCTCCCATAGCCCCAGTTTGAAGGAAGAGCCCTATTTAGGCCTGTGTCCCACCTCCTCTTGTCATGACTACAGCTGATTGGACAAGAATACTGTACTATAGCTTCCCAGTGACGCCACATCCCATTATCTGGTGGTGTGTGAAGATGAATTCAAATCATCAGATATTTTCTCTTAAAATTCTGAACTGGGAAACATGAAAGAATCAAGGACTTAGCAGTAGAGGCTGAAGCCAAAATAAAACTATTTGAAAGTATGGTTTTAAATGTTTAACACACATGTATAAACACGCACTTTTAAAAAAGAAGGAAAAAGAACTTAGCATTTCCCACTCTCTAGATGTAGAATGATACATCTACCTGCCCGTTGTCTAGAGTCCGCCACTCAGTTGTCAGCCTGGAGTTTGTAGGGGAATGTATTTCAGAAGACACTGGGATCTATTTGTTCTCTGGGCCCCCACATCCTTGTATGTAACATAGTAGTAGAGGGTGTCAGGTAGAGTCTTTTCTATTTCTTTTAATCTGTGACTACAGCCCATAGCTGGGACCATAAAACAGTAAATATATCACTTTTGAAGTGTGAAGTCAATCCCTTCTCCTTTAGGACTAACTCAGAGAAGCCATTTCAGCACAACCAGCAATGTAACATGACAATCCCCCAATATCGCGCACGCACACACACACACACACGCACACACACACACACGGTCTATATAAAAAGGCTAGAAGGGCAACAAAATGAGGCACCATCCAGAATGTAAACTCCATGAAATTGTGTCTGTGTTATTCACTGATGTGTTGTAAGGGCAATGGAATAGCACCTGACACCTAGGTTTATGTTCAATAAATATTTGCTGAGTGAATTTCAGGAAAGCAGAATTTCCATAAAAGTTATCCCTCCTCACCTTACCTCCCAGTGCAGTCACTTGTAAAGTGCCTGGGACTCTTGAGGGGAAAAAAATCTGGTATTGATTCTCCGCTTGGGATCCCCTGAGCCCCAGGGATCCCTGATTGCTGAGATTGTAGGGGTAGAACAGGGAAAAAATGGTACAGCCCACCAGAGAGACAAAAAGTACTCCCTCAGATCTTTGGTAACCTTTCAAGTCCTGAAAAGTAGGGAAGAAGTTTGGCTACATGGATAAGGCCACTCCGTTTTTAAACTTCACAACACCAGAGGACATCATCCCCAGAGGACACTGCTAGGGGGCAGAATGGCCCAGGTGGCAGGTGCGGGGTGGGATGGGGTGGGGGGGNTATGTTTTAAAATGATCACATCTAAAGATGAATGACTAATGAGCTGATGTCATCCTGGAGGAAGGTTATGAAAGCATGATGCCCCCAAACCTGTTTATAGTCCCTCACAGAAAGCCCATATCTAACAATGTAAGCAATGTAAGCAGCCATTTACTCAAGGCAGAGGCTTTAGAAGAATAAAGAATTCATACTGGTAAAAAACTTACTGGTTTATCCTTTTAATATGTCTTTATGATCTACAGTAATGTCTCTATTCTCATTCCTGATATCAGTAGTTTGTGTCTTTTTTTCCTGATAATTCTGTTTAGAGGTTTATCGATTCTATCGATCTTTTCAAAGTACCAGCTTTTGGTTTCATTGATTTTTCTCTATTATTTATTTTTATTTTATTGATCTCTGGTCTTTATTATTTCTTTCTTACTGCCTCTTTTGGGTTTTGTTTGCCCATCTTTTCTGTTTTCTTAAGGTGAAAGCTTAGATCATTTTCTTGAGATTTTTTTCTAATGGAAGAATTTAATGTTTCCTAAGCACTCTTCAACTGTACGCCATCCATTTTGATATGTTGTGTTTCCATTTTCATTCAGCTCAACATACTCTTCTAATTTCTCCTGCCATTTCTTTATTCATGGGTTATTTGAAAACCTGTCATTTAAGTATCCAAATATTTGGAGATTCTCTGGATATTTTTCTATTGATTTCTAACTTAATTCTACTGTGGAATATACTTGCATACTCTGCATATTTTGCCTATTTTTCAGTTTATTGAGACTTGCCTTGTTGCCTACAGTGTGTCTATTCTTGGTGAGTTTTCCATGTGTACTTGAAAAGAATGTACAGTCTCTGCTATACTATCATTCTTCTTCCAGTTGTTGAAAGATGTTGAAATCTGCAACTATAAAATTGTTTCTTTTCAATTTTATCAGTTTTTGATTCATATACTTCAAAGCTCTGCATAAACACTTAAAATTGTTATAACCATTTTAACATTATGAAATGCCTCTCTTTATTCCTGGTAGTATTCTTTGTTCTAAAATTGTCTTGTCTATAATTAATATAGGCTATTCCAACTTTCTTTTGATAAATGTTTACATGGTATATATATTTTTACCTCTCATATTTTTAACTTACGTGTCTCTTAGTATTTAAAGTAAGTTCAAGTAGATAGTATCTTCTTTTCTAGCCAATCAGAGGATCTCTGCCTATTCATTGAAGTATTTAGACCTTTTGTAATTAATATAAATATCAATATAATTTGGCTTAAATTCATTATCTTTGTTTCCTTTTTCCCATTTTCCTGCCTTCTTTAGGATTGAGTGGTATTTAGTCCATTTTATCTCTACTATTGGGTATTAGCTCTCTGTTATTGTTTGTTTTTAGAGATAACTCTAAGGTTTACAATTTATTGGGATGCCTAGGTGGCTCAGTTCAGTTAAGCATCTGCCTTCCGCTCAGGTCATGATCCCAGGGTCCTGGGATTGAGCCCTGCCTCAGGCTCCTTGCTCAGTGAAGAGCCTGCTTCTCCCTCTCCCTCTGCCTGCCATTCCCCCTACTTGTGCTCCTCTCTTGCTCTCTCTCGCTCTCTTTGTGTCAAATAAATAAATAAAATCTTTAAAAAAAAAAAAGATATCAAGCCAGAAACTGGCTTAGGGTATTCAAGTGAAAGGATTCAGCTAAGTGGCAACCCAAATATAAACAAAGAAAACCAGCCTAAAACACATTAAGTATTTAGAACAGGGCTTTCATGATTGATAATCAAGGTGGATTAACCTTCATCTTGAATTATTGATATTAATGATCCACTGTGAGCAAAATGATCTCTAAAGTACTTTCTAATTGTGAAATATTATTCTGTCTTATCTATCAAACATAACTGATGGCTTATCACTACATATTTTACAGACGATATTGTGTGTTTTCCTACTAAAAGAAAATATTTCCACTATTGTCATCATCCAAAGGTGCCACCACTTTTATTTGTTTATCAGATCATAAGATGATACTGGCCCATTACCCTTGACCTAGTCAGACCTCTACAAAAGGCTTAATGATGCTATTTAGGATGCATTTCCTTGCTGCTTTGTGCGGGTGGCTTTCGCATTGTTGCATAGACAGTGATAGGAACATCAGTTATTGTAAGGCAATGACTTCCAGGGCATCTTCGGAGTTGCCTGAATAAAAGAGCAAATGACATGTGGTTAGATACTAAAAGGGAAATTTTTTCAGAGCAGCAAAGTTTGCATATCAACTGTTTTAAATCATTTTTGAAATCTTTGAATGTCACAATATAATTATAACACCGTGGCACTGATGAGCCATTTTAGACTTAAGTTGCAAAGAAATTGTGGCTGTTGCCATACATTTAGTCACAGGAAATTCATAAATATAAAATAACCCTCTAGATTATCATTTTGAAAGGTATGCAGTGATTGCTAAATGGCAAAAAAAGGTGGGAGGGAAGTGCATAGTTGTAAACATAGTGATAATACTATGGCAATTTATGCAATCACTCCAATTGAGATCTAAAAACTACAATATTTGTGGAAAAATATAAAACTGAACATACTATTCCATATACTATTCAAATGTTGATTGAATCTCAGGTTTAAAAGAATCTTTAAATGACATCTAGTCCAAAAATACATCTAGTGCTTGAATTTCTGTTCCAACATTCCCACCAGATAATCACCTAACTTCAGATATTTCTAAAGACGAGTGATTAGTATTTCCCAAAATAGTACTACATCCTTGAATAACTCTGATTTTTTTTAAGTACCTGCCTCATTAAGCTCAAATCTGTGTTCTAAAAATTTCCAAGATGTGAGAAATCTAACAATGTAGTATTTGATGTTTTGCTATGGTAAGCCGCAGAAAAGTGGAACAAATCCTATTTGTTCCACTTTTCTTCAATTTGCAGAAAGTGATTTTGTTCTATAAAACATTCATACTCTATATTACCATCTCTCTGCTAAAAATCAAATCAAAGCCAAAGTGACACTAAATCTGAGATGGGGGTCTTCTTCATATTTGTAGCTTTATGCCTAGCATATAGTAGCCCTAAAGATTTGCTTGTTTAAATGAATGTTATCTTTCTTGTAACTATCAACAACAAAAACAAAACAACAATCTAGCTAAAAATGTACCAAAAAAAAAAAAAAAAGAAAGAAAGAATTGGTCTATCACTGAGACAGAGGTACCAAAAACAAACTGTGTTAAGAATCTGGAATACTAATACTAATTTAATCTGCTAATACTAATTTAATAACAACGTTTGCTAATATTAACTAACGGTCCTGGACTTTTTTCTTTCTGATATTGAACATCAACTAAAGCTTCTATTGATAATAGCCATTACGCATTTCCTCGGTCATCAGGATGAGCAGACCTTACCTAGTTGGTGACATCTCTTTCCCATTACAGGCAGCACTGGAGCTCAGCCCAGAGTCCAGCCCAGTTGAAGAATCTCCTCCTTCCACTGGAAACCTCCTTGGCTGGGTCCCAAACCGAAAAGGCATAATTCACTGAAAACCTAGATTAGAAAGTTAAAATAATGGCATGGGGCTGAGTTGTCTTCAAAAAGTTCTTTGGAGACTTTAATGTTATTATTTTGTCATAGGTATTTAGAAACATTCTGAAAATGACATTTTAAAATATCTATAAAAGCATATAAATGGTATATTACACAACTCGCCCTTACATACAATTTGAAGTCTAGCAACAAATATAAAACAGCCATTAGATGGTAGAAGTAAACTGTGCCTTATGGTCAACATTATTGAAGTCTATTTCTGCTGTGTGGAAAAAAACAACAACAAAACAGTTTGCTTGAAATGGGTGTTACAATCAACAAGCTTGAGCCCCTACTTCCACTCCTCACTGCCTCTCTGCTAAGCCCTTCTTTTCCTCACAAGTATAGCCGAGCCGAGCCTCCTCCGTGACAGCTTCCATTAACCCTATTCCTGATGATCATTCATCTCCCCCACCTCTCTCCATTTACAGCGCAATAGTTAAGAAAGTGGGAGAGTTGGACAGACTATGTAATCCTAAGCAAGGTACTTAACCAAGTACGCTTCTCAAGGATAAATTGGGAATAACGGTATCTCCTTTCAGGGTAATAGTGAGGATTAAATAAGCTTAGACATAAAATGCAGTGCCTAACACATAGTTAATGCTCAATGTTAACTATTAGTCCCAGCAGATGCTACTGGGCATTATTAAATATATGTACACACAGACACACGACATAATGTATATGTGAGACACACGGTAAGTATGATATACATAGACACACACACACACACACACACACAACTGTACAAAATAAGCTCTTTACTGGCTACTAGTGGCTCTACTGGGAACTCTTCCCCAGCCCACTGCTCCCCACTCCTTACTTGCTAGGCCCAACTCATTCATTAAGTCTGAATTTACATTTCACTTGCTCAGAGAAGCCTTCCATAACCACTCCATTGTAGAAGTTTTCATAGCACTCTCTATTTTGGCTTTGCAACAGTTATCACTCTAATTCAGGATTTCTCAACTGTGACACTACGCGCATTTGGGGCCAGATAGTTTTTTGTTGGGGAGAGAAGAAGTTGGCCTGTGCTTTGCAGATGTTTTGCAGCATCAAGGCCTCCACCTACCACATGCCAAGAGCACCCCACCCCCAAACTCGCAACAATCAAAAATGTCTCCAGAAGTTGCCAAATGTTCCCTGGTGGAGAAGGGGAAGAAATCACCCCTCTTGAGAACCAGCACCCTAATTTTTTGTAAATGTTTTTGCTTAATCATTGCCCCCCCCCAATTTCATGCCTATTTTTGTCACCACTGACTGAATCGTGAATACCTAGAACAGTGGCTGGCAAACAGTAGCTAATAACTATTTTGTATCAATTTACATGTGTTCAACAAAAGACAGGAAAAATGAAGTGTGCCTTATAACTGTTTTTTATGCCTAGAACAGTATTCTATGCCTAATAAGTAAGTGTTTATTGTGGTAATAATAAAACTAAATTATTACAGTTTAGGAATTTGAATACTATATATAATGGTCTTTATTATGTTTCCTTTATCAAGGAAAAAAGTGGTATGCTCAATGACAAGTTAGTAAAACTACAATAAAATCTATGGTTTAGAAAAATTATCTAATATATGTAGGTATTAAGTTTTAGTTAATTTTATCAAGGATACATAGACTTACCAAAATAGGCTGAGTCTGATTCCTGTAGAGGTGAATAAATCAACTGCTTCTACTGACATTCCATAGAAGGCTGGAATTGCCAAAGGAATGATGATCAAATGTTCCAGTGACACCCAGAAATTATTACATCAGAAGATTCTTTCACATAGTTTCCTACCTGCTAAAGAATAAAATGTCAAAATTCATAGCTCCAGCAGCAAGCTGAAACTCAGAAAAGAATTGTCTCTAAAGTTTGACAGTCTTATTCTTATCACAGCCTTATTCTCCAATGATATGAAATATTTTAATCTATGAATGAACTTATATTCTAAACCTACAGTCTAATATGTACAAAATCAAGAGATTCTCACTTTATATCCCATTTTCATTATTTGCATATTCCAGTTTTCCCTTAACTATTAATACAAATCAATCCAATCTAACTATGACCTCATCCCACACCAAAGTCCTCAAACTGCCCCTTTACAAATTTCGCTATGACTCTTCCTACGTGGGATTCTTTATATCTTCTCCCTAATACCTGGACTACCTCTTCTATTTCCTCAAGAACCTTTAAATTCCCAAATGACAGAAATAAAGACAATTGAGAAAATAAGAATACATCTTGTACTGTCCTCTTGTTCTGTTCTCTGGACACTGAGGCCCTCCTCTGTTTGTACCATCTCCGCCAAAGGAATGATGATCAAATGTCCCAGTGACACCCAAAAATTATGACATCAGAATCCCTTCATATAGGTTCGTATCTGCTAAAGAATAAAATGTCTCATAGTTCATAGCCCCAGCAACAAGATGAAACTTATCTTCTGGACTGCCCTCCCTGCCCCAACTTCTGTAGCAAGAGCTCACCTCATTGAATGTTATACTAAAGTATATCTTTAAGCCAGAACATTTCTCTTTAGCTAATCTTTTTTTTTTCCCATTTTCAGAGTTGGTGACAAACTATTAAACGACACAAAGCATTTTTTTTATTTAATGAAAACCTTTTTTACTACCCACATTTTCTAAGTCCCCACTGTTTTGTTTTCATATGATTTACATGACAGGAAGTTGGCATTTTACATAACTAAGTTGATGTTAGACAAAATCTTACCTTTACCTTCTTTTTCTTCCTAGGGTGCTATGTGTGAATAGTTGATCACAATTTTGGCTTAGAGAAACCATTTAACTGACTGTGTCATAGTTAGACAAACTGAAATAATTGCTAGCCATTGTTAGCTAATGTATCATTAGGACCTAAACATTTGATCCTTAGGATGGCAAAAATTTTTAATAGTTTACATTTTCTAGTGGAGATGGCTGTGGGAAAACAATAGGTTTTGACATGAGAATTAGGTTTGAATTTTAATACCATGTTAACTCTGAGACTTTGAGCAAATCACTAAAAGTTTGCCTGAAAAAATGGTATGAATTTCTACATCATAGAGTTGTTTTGAGGAACAAAAATCTAATATGTAATAAAGCCAATGTCTGAGATACAAAAATTCCATCAGCACACATTCTTTTATCTTTGTGTATAATTCTTGAAATCAGTGTTGAAGCACTGATTTCACTTTTTAGTCATCGATATATTTTTTTTTAAAGATTTTATTTATTTATTTGACAGAGATAGAGACAGCCAGCAAGAGAGGGAGCACAAGCAGGGGGAGTGGGAGAGGAAGAAGCAGGCTCATAGCAGAGGAGCCTGATGTGGGGCTCGATCCCATAACGCCAGGATCATGCCCTGAGCCAAAGGCAGACGCTTAACCGCTGTGCCACCCAGGCACCCCTAATCATTGATATATTTTTAAACAACAAAGTGAAGTATCTGCATGTGAAGTATTCATAAATTCCTCTAATTTACTATGATTTTTAACTGGCTATTTGGCACAAGTTGCACCAAGTTTCTTTTTTTTGGTATGAGGGATACAATGAAATAAACCAAACAGTAGCCTTAATGATGAAACTTTCTAGCACTAGAGTAATAATACATCACAAAATGAACTTGACTCTCCAGCAGATCTTCACAGAGAAATGGATGAATATGTGGAGTGTAGATGTTGGGGGAGGGGTGCTGGAGATGGTGAAATCTCTAAATATTCTCTCTTAATCCTTATAAACCTGAGAGTAATAATAATCTTTTAATCCTCAGAATATCGATCCATGAGACACAGAAAAGGAGTAATGCTTGAACTTGTCATATCCTAAGACAATAGATCTATTACTAGGAATAATTCATTCGTACAACAAATATTTGCTGAGAATCCACCATGAGTCAGACATATGTTAAGTGCAGAAGATAAAACATTAAGCGAAACAAACACAGTGTCTATCCTAGTAGAGTTTACAGGTTAGGGTAGTCTATGTCCTACACTAGGATATCAAATCGGAGTCTAAAGAACAAGTAGACATTAACTAGGTGAAAATGGGTGGGAAGTAAAAACATTGAGACAGTTGAGGATGGGGCAAACAGAGAAAACAGCATGTGCAAAGATCATGTGCCAGCAGAGAAGACAACAGAAAATATGAAAGGCCAGCATAACCATAGTAGAGAAAATAAGAAAGAAATAAGGTCAGAGAAATAAGTAGAGGCTAAACCAAGCAGGAACATAAACCCAAGTTAAAGACTTTATGAGCAAGGAAGCTCACAAAAGACTTTTACTCTTTCAGGAAACGTATTAGGTTTCATTGATTTTTCTCTGTTGTCTGTTTTCTACTTGATTTCTTCTCCAATCTTTAGTATTTCCTTTTTCTGTTTACTTTGGACTTAATCTGTTTCTCTTTTTCTAGTATCTTAAAAAGGAAGCCCAGATCATTGATTTGAGACCTACCTTCTTGATATAAGCATTTAATTCTATAAATATCCATCAAAGCACTACTTGAGATTCATTCCACAAATTTTGAAATGTTGTATTTTCATTACCTTCAGTTAAAATTTTCCCTCTTGGTTTCTTCTTTGACCTATGAGTTATTTAGAACAGTGTTATTTTGTTTTCAAATATATGAAAATATTCTAGCTAGTTCTCCTTTATTGATTTCTTAGATTCCATTGTTGGCAGAGAACATTCTTTGTATACTTCTAATTCTTTTATGTTTATTGAGACTTGCTTACAGTCGGAATATGGACTACCTTGATAAGTTCCACATACTCTTGAAAAGAATGTATATTCTGCTGTCACTGAGTGAAGGGTTCTATCACTGTAATTACTTGGTTGACAGAGTTGTTCAAGTCTTCTGCATTCTTACTGACTTCCTGTATTCTACTTAATCAATTATTGAAATAAGGATGTTGAAATCTCCAAATATAATTATGAATGTATCTGTCTCTCCTTTCTATTCTGCCAGTTTTTGCTTCACATATTTTGAAGCTCTAATATTAGGTACCTAAATATTTAATAGTGTTATGTCCTCCTAATGAATCGATACCTTTATTATTAAAAACTATCCTTCTTTATCTCTAGTAATATTCTGTGCTCTGAAATCTACTTTGTCTGAAATTTATATAGATACTTTCTATTCATTAATTTTAGTATAATGTATCTTTTCCTGTCTTTTTATTTTTCACCTATCTGGTCTTTAGAGTCAACGTGGTTTTCTTATAAACAGTATATAGTTGACTCTTGCTTTTTCTTATCTACTCTGATGATCTCTGACTTTTAATTAGCATGTTTCAATTATCTACATTTAATATGACAGATATAACTGAATTTGTATGCCGTCTTGCTATTTGTATTCTATTTGTGCTATCTGTTCTTTTTTCCCTTTTTTCTTATTCTGTTCTTTTGACACACCTGAGTATATTTTATGAATCTATTCTATCTTCATTATTGGCTTATTGCTTTACAACTTTTTGTTTTCTCTTTGGTTCCTTCAGAGTTTATAGTACACATTTTTAACTTTTCTGTTTGCCTTAAATAACATTATGCCACTTCACATACACCAAAAGAACCTTCCACTTCTGTATTATTTTATCATACATTTTACTTCTACATATATTATAAACCCCACAAGTTTCTCTTTAAGCAACTGTTTTTAAAGAAAAATTTAAAAACAAGTGAACTCTTTTATGTTTGCCCACATATTTATCATTTTCAGTCGTCTTGATCCCCTTCAGTAGGTCCAGATTTCCCTCCAACATCATTTTCCTTTTATCTGAATGAAGATTTTCATTTAACAGTTCTAGTCTACTAGCAATCAATTCATTCCGTTTTTGTATGTTTTTACTTCACCTCCACTTTTTTCATCTCCATTTTTGAACAATATTTTTGCTGAGTATAAAACCCTGTCAACAGTTTTGTTTTGTGGGGCTCTTTTTAAGTACTTAAAGATTTTGCTCCAATTCTCTGACTTGCATTGTTTCTAAGTCTGCTTTTATTCTTAACTTTGTTCCTCTACATGTAGTGTGTCTTTTTTCCTCTGGGTGCTTTTAATATTTTTCTTAGTCGCTGGTATTAATTTGAATATAATGTGCTTGGTGTGGTTTTATTCCTGTTTTCTGCGTCTAAAGTTTCATTGAGCTTCTTGGGTCTGTGGGTTCACAGTTTTTATCACACATGAAAACTTTTCAGATATTATCTCTTCAAGTATGTTTTTGTTTCCTCCTTCTGGAACTCCAATTACTGTATAAAAAGCTGTTTGAAGTTGTCCCATACCTCACTGATCCTTTTTTATTCTCTTTTGGTTCTACTTTGAATAATTTCTACTGTTAAATCTTTAAGTTCATTACTCTTTTCATTTACAACGTCTAATCTGCTCTTAATTCCATCCAGTGTACTTTTCATCTTAGACATTGCATTCTTTTTTATTTCTAGATGTATGACTTGGGTCTTTTATATTTATCTCTTCTTAATCTTTCCATGCTTCCTTCTGCCTTCTTGAAAATATGGAGTATATTTATATTATTTTAATGTCCTCTTCTACAATTCTTTCATTTGTGCCATTTCTTGGTTTGCTTTTACTGATTCCTTTTAACCTCGTATGGAGTGTTTTCTACATCTTTGCCTATCTTGCAATTTTTCATCTGATGCCAGACATCGTGATTTTTACGTTGTTGAAGACTGGATTTTATTTTTAGTCCTCTAAGCACTTTCAAGTTTTTATCTGGAACACAGTTACTTGGAAATAGCTTGGCTCTTTGGAGGCTTGATTTTACACTTTTCCTGGGCTAGATGAGAACAGCCTTTCATCTATGGCTAATTTCTCTCCCCTACTGAGGCAATATCCTTACTGTACTCAACACTCCCAGATATTACAGGGCTCTTCCACTAAAGATACTGGGAATGTAAACTAGTCTCAGCCTTGTGTGAACCCCCAAAATTGTTCTGCCTGCTTCTTCCCAGTGGTTCATTCCTCAGTCTCAGGTAGTTTACCCACATACATA
>NC_048227.1:61127281-61168394 GCF_002007445.2 Ailuropoda melanoleuca | reverse complement strand
CCCCCCCCCCCCCCCGCAGGCTCCAGGCTGCTTCAGATGAGTACACCACTGCAGCATTCCTGCCCACACATGCTACTGCTGCCCTCCTCCCAACAATGATTTCCATTATCATTTCATGTGGTCTCAAACCAGAAGAGGTTGTTTGCTCAGTTTTGCGTAACAAACATCGAATCCGTTGTCCTTTTGCTGCTTTGCCTTTCTTGTGGATCTCCCATCCTTACTGTTGGCTTCTGCCCACTGCAGCCATCCAGACACTCTAAACGCCTTTCCTTTCTTCTCTGCAGCTGCAAGGAGCCCTGTAGTTGGGCTTAAATGCGAGCAGATGGAAGTAAGCACGGGTGTGGAGGCAATTAGAGGATTTCTTGCTCCCAGCAGTGTGGGTTTGTTCTCTCTTTGGGTATGTGGCTGTTCTTGCTCATTTTTATCTTTCATTCGGGTTTTGTCAGGCTATCAGCTTTCTTTTCAGGCCGTATTTTGCTGCTGGTTACAGGAACTTGCAAAACGAGGTGACTTAGTTGCTTGTTGTTTGGGATCAAACATTCTACGTCGAGGTGTAGATAGTGCATATCATGGTGATGATGGTGCTTCGTATTTGTAACATACTCTGCCATCTAAAGAGTGCTTTCACATACATCATTGTCCCATTTTGTCTGCTTTAAACTCAAAGAAACAAGGGCTCTACTCACTCTGCTACAGTGGAAGTTTTTCCTTGTCTTTACACCATCTCTATAGTCAAACCACAAAGGCGAGAGTTATAGAATGAAACTGTAGCCTTCTGCTTCATTCCTTTTCCCTTGTAGTTTCAGTTTAATATTTTCCAAACACTTGGGGCACCTGGGTGACTTAGTCAGTTAAGCCTCTGCCTGCAGCTCAGGTCATGATCCTGGGGTCCTGAGATCAAGCCTTGCATCAGGCTCTCTGCTCTGAGGGGTGTCTGCTTCTCCCTCTCCCTCTACTTGTGCTCTCTCTCTCTGTGTCAAATAAATAAATAAAATCTAAAAATATATATATTTTTCCCCAAACACTTTATCAGCACACTACTAGATTGTCTGGACATGTAAAATAATTGTAACAGAAAACATTTGCCATTGGGGAGCTTCCCATCTAGTTGGGGAAACAGACCTCCAACTGTGAGTTTAAGCAGCAGTGCCCAACACACAGAAGGCACTCAGTAACTAGGTTGAATGAGTGGTGAAGAAATGAATGGATAATGTAGCCCACCAAAGTCCTGAGAAGCAAGAAGAGCTAGGGAGGAACTGAAAGAGACACAGTCCTCAATGGGTGCAGCACCCTGGGAGTCCCTGGGAACAAGAATGCAGGAGGACCAGGCACTCTCATGAATTGTCTGCATTAGTGATGTGCCATCCATTAGTGCAGCTAAATGAGAGCTGAAGAAATTAGGGGAAGCCATATAGGTAGAAGCTTAGACGAATGAGCAGGGAAAATGTCATGCTTTGCTCTGTAGGATGGGACAAGCGAAAAGAGTGAAGGAAGCAGGCAAACAGACAGACTGGAAGGGAGAGCCTACCATGTCACAGCCCTGTGCTAGGAGCTGGAAGAATGCAATGGGGAGAATCGAAGCAATACAGGAGTTGGCCCCAACCCTTCAGAGACCCTGCCATGCACAGGAAACAGTGAACCAATGTGACTGTCCCACCCCCACATGATCAAGTGTGGGGGATAAGCCAAGGAACTGGGAGACGGGGAGATCAATGTGAGCCGGAGGAGCTAAAAGGAAGGCTTCTGGAGGGTAAGATCAGCATGGGGCCTGGCACGTGAATGAGATGTGGGAACTGCATGGATATGCCTTCCTGGATGGAGATTGTGCTGGGGCAGTGGGAGGATGGTGGAAGAGGTATGGGAGCCCTAATGTGTGGAAGGCTTAGAAGCCAAGCTGGAGAGCTGAGGGAGGGTGCTGAGCGGGAAGGCAACATTATGAAGTATGGTTAAGTGGAATTTTTGTCCATGCCCCGAATTGTCATTAATGTCCTACAGCCCCAGATGCTGGACTAGGGGCTCTGCACTCTCCCTTGCTGACCGTGCGAGAGCAAGCTTTCCGGGAAGCAAATTCCTCCTGGGGATAGGCACTGAGCCTTTTCAGTGTCTCCTGGGGGCCCTGATATACTCCAGCCCAACTACTACCACTCGGGCGGTAGCATAAGAGTAAGAAAAAATCCTGTAGTGTGACCATCAGTAGACACTGTTTTTGTTGGTTGTTTTGGCTGCCACAAAGCTGTACTAAGTTTGAGTGTTTTGGGAGAGCTCCAGAAATTTGTGCTGTATGAACTCTAGGTACTTTATTATGGTGAATTTTATTTATTTGTTTGTTTATTAATTATCAAAGTGTAGTTGACACACAACATTACACAGTTTCAGGTATACAACATAGTGATTCAGCTTCTCTCTACAGCACAAGTGTCCTGTCCCCACACAACGCTATTACAATACCATTGACTATATATCCCTGTGACTTACTCATTCCCTAACTGGAATCCTGTATCTCCCACTCCCCTTCAGCAATTTTGTCCCTCCCCCCACCCCTTCCCTCTGGCACCCACCAGTTTATTCTCTGTATTTATGGGTCTGTTTTTCTTTGTATATTCGTTCATTTTTTTGTTTGTTTTGTTTTGAGATTCCACATACAAGTGAAATCATGTGGTATTTGTCTTTCTGTGTCTGGCATATTTCGCTTAGCATAATGTCCATCCATGTTGTCACAAATGTCATTATGGTGAATATTTTAAAATATCCACATTAATACACACCCTCAGTGTAGAGTACTTAGAAAATACAGAAAAGCACAAAGAACAAAAGTCACTATTATTCCTTCACTCAGAAATAATCACACATGTTGCTAGTATTTTTGTTCAATATCCAAATTTGATTTCTTTAGAAGTGATTTCAAATTGCACTTAATGTTTTATATCTTATTTTTATAACTTGGCAATATACCATGAATATTTTTGCGTGTCAATAAGGTTATTTTACAGTATGACTCTAGTACTATCTCCTATCCCACTATAGGAATGTGCCATAGTTTATTTAATCAGATAGGAAACCAGCCTCTATTTTTGCTTATTTTGGTTGTTTCCAATGAATTAGGTTCTAACCATTTTTAAAAACAATATCATACTATAGTATTTTCAGATAACCTTGTTTTCACTGAGTGACTTGCCCAATCAGATCCAAATGAATATAAAAAGTTCTTCATGGAGTTTTATCTCATTTTTGTTGTCACTTTATCAAAATGGTAATTACCCCCTGAATGGAAAAGAATTGTATGTGCCATAGTATGCCGCTCTAAGAGTGTTGAAAACACAAGCAGACCAAGCCCCCTGCTGATGGATATACCCAAATACAGAATAAGTTTAGGGGGTTCAGTTGAAGCAGATAGTTCTTAGAATGTAAATATCATCCTGTGCTTGATGTAGTGAAATTTCAATTTAAAAAAGTTTTTTTAAGTAACCCTCAATATTATCTTCACATAGATGAAGAACTTCCTTAACCCTGTCTCTCTCTACCTACCTCTTGCTCAGCGCCTCTCTCTTCAAGACATCTGTCTCCTTCCTGGTGTGGGATGCCATTTGAAGGGCTGGGTCTTGCTCACTTTGTTGTAAGCTGTGTGGAAGAGAAGGTGTCAACCTTATTTTTCCTTTGAGGCAGAGTTTGATTTGCAGAGGCCTGGAACTTCCTGTTTGTGTTTCTTTTCCAGTAATACATGTGATTCACCACAGTTCAAGGTAACCCCAATCTACAACACCCCATTTTTTTCAAGTGGAATTTTTCTGTGGGAACCATGGACTAGAGAGGAGTCCTGTAAGCCTTCCATGAAATTGTGCTCTCTGCCTCCCATAGTTTTGCAATATAATTAGTTACTTGTTTCTCTTAATTTTTTTTTTTTTATCATCCTATGCTTATCTGAATGAGGTGTGCATCGAAGAGCAGGAAATGAAGGTCAAGGGGCGCCTGGGTGGCTCAATCAGTTAAGCATCTGCCTTCGGCTCAGGTCGTGATCTCGGGATCCTGGGATCGATCCCCCGCACCCCATGTCGGGCTCCCTGCTCAGCAGGGAGTCTGCTTCTCCCTCTCCCTCTGCCCCTCCCCCTGCTCATGCACACGCTCACTCTCTCTCTCTCTTTCTCAAATAAATAAATAAAATCTCTAAAAAAGAAAAGGAAATAAAGGTCAAGAAAAATAGGTGTTCTATTTTCTGAAAAAAATTACTTTGTCTCACTGTTGCTGGTGCATAGGAACAGGATTTTTCCTATCGAACTGATAGTTTGCTAAGGCATTTTATCAACTCTGATAATTTATCTGTAATTTCTCTGAGGTCTATATAAGCAGTGACATCCATAATAATTAAGAGTTTCAGTTCTCCCTTCCCAACATTTATTTATTTATTTCTCCCTCTTATTTTGCCACTCTGCCCAGGACCCACAGTACAGTGTTAAGCAAAGTAGGGAGAGTACATCTCTTTCACTTGTTCTTAATTTTAAAGGGAAGGCTAGTAACATTTCACCATTGAACATGATGCTTGCTGTTGGGATTTGATTAATACTCTTTAGGTTAAGAAAGTTCCCTTCTGATCCTAGTTTGCTAAGAGTTTGTTTTTTAAAATCACAACGAAGTGTTGAATTTTACTCAGTGCTTTTTCTGCATCCATTGATAAGATCGAGGGTTTTTTTCTTTTAATCTGATAATGGGGAACTTGCTGTCAGCAACTTTCTTAAGTTAAATCATCCTTGCATTATTAGTAAAAATCCAAGTTAGCCATGATCTACTTAATGCACTGTGGGTTCATTTGCTAATATATTTTTAGGATTTTTGTTTGTATTTATATCTGAAATTGGCCTATAATTTTCCTTTTCCCTACTGCCCTTGTCTGGTTTTGATAGTAAGATTATACTAGTGCTTTTCCATTCTCTATCTCTGAAACTTGCATCTTTTTTTCTCTAAAACCATCTGAACCTAGTGCTTCTTGGTTTTGTTTTCTTTGATGGAGAGATGAGTAGATTTTTGACTGATACATCAGTTTCTTCAACAGTTATAGGACTGTGTTTTTCTGAGGTTCTTTATTTCACTGAAATTTTCAAAATTAATGACGTACAGTTCATAGTATGCTCTTATTTTTTAATCTCTGCTGAATCTGTAGTTATATTCTTTTATTTCTAATATTATTTTGAGTATTCCCTGTGTTTTTCTTGATCGATTTATGTGATTTTCCTATCAACCTTTTCAAATAAACAGCTTTTTCTTTGTTAATCTTCTCTAGTATATCTTTGTTACCAATTTTATAAGTTTCTACCCTTCATTATTCCCTTCTTCCACTTTCTTTGGTTTTACTCTCATTCACTTTCTTACCTCTTGAGTTGGGTACTCATTAATTTTCTATCTTTTTTCCTTTCTGGGATAAGATTTAAATGTTTTCCTCTAACTACAACTTTAGAGGAATCTGCCCAGTTGTATTACGGAATATTTTCATCATCGCTCAGTTTTAAGAATGTTATCGTTACTGTAATTGTTTCTTCTTTGATTCATGAATTACTAGCAGTGTTATTTTAAATTCCCAAACAAGTATGAGTTTTTTAGTAACCATTTTGTTAAGGAGTCTAACTTTAAAAAATCTGTTGCTGTTAGAGAATGTTGTTTGTGTGAAATCAGTTCCACAAAATTTACTGAGACTTGGTTCATGGCCTAGTGTGTGACCGATTTCCTAAAAACATTCCATAAATATATATTTTTTTAAAGATTTTATTTATTTATTCGACAGAGATAGAGACAGCCAACGAGAGAGGGAACACAGGCAGGGGGAGTGGGAGAGGAAGAAGCAGGCTCATAGCAGAGGAGCCTGATGTGGGGCTCCATCCCACCACACCGGGATCACGCCCTGAGCCGAAGGCAGATGCTTAACCGCTGTGCCACCCAGGCGCCCCCCATAAATATTTTTTAAATGCATATTCTCTGAAGGGTGCTGGGGAGGTAGAGCTCTAAAAATATACCCATTAGATGAAACCTCTTAATTATGTTTTTCAGATCTTTTATGTACTTATTAATTCATCAGTCATTCAGAGAGGTATTGTTAAAATCTCTGTGTTTGTCATTCTGTCCTTACAGTTCTGACAATTTGCTTTAATCATGGAGGAGTGTCGAAGAGCGCTTTGCTTGCACCATCCTCTTTCTCTCAGAACATGGATTCCCTTCTTCAACTTCTAAGTAACTATCAAAATAGTTTCTCAGAAGCCCTGGCCTCCAGGAATTCACCTTCAGATTACCTTGTTAGATTTAACACTGTGGGTTATTTCAGGGGTAAAGAAAAGAGCTGCTGTGCTTGAAGGAGACTTAAAGTTCATCTAGTCCAACCAGTATCTGTTTATCTAAATTCTGCCCGAACATCTCTAGTGTCACAAAGTCTCTGCCATCTTTGGGGAGTTCTCATTATTAAAATGAGTCATAAGAAAATATTCTTCCATGTAACAACCCATCAGTTTTTTTAAAGACTGCTTAAATGTCCTCTTTTGCTTAGAGCAAAACAAGTTTCAGTTTTTGTATTAGTTTTTCCCAACATAATTCCAGGTCTTTTCAGTATCTGTTATTTTCTTGACAAGTTCTAGATTCTATATAGTCATGGCTTGAGAGACTTTCAAATTGTATACACACACACACACACACACACACGCACGAGTGTGTGTATATATCTCTCCATATATGTTTTAAAAATATCTTATTAGGTAATTACTAGGGGAGCCCCTCAGAAAAATATGCTATATTGAGGCTAAAACCCACTGGACCCCATCGTATAAGAATTTCTCTCTCTCAAGAGGAACAGTTGAGATGAGAGACTATGGCTCTTCTCTGTTCTTAAGGTGTACTCCAGGATCCATGCAGTCCTTGTCCTGAAGATAAGCAGCAACTACAGGAGGAAGGGAAACAACACACAGCAACAAATTTCCTGTAATAAAAAAAAAAAAAAATCCAACTTTGTTTAGAAATTATGCCGATTTGCTGACATAAAGTAAGTGTTACGTTTGGAAGTTCCAGAATTCACAACTTATACACTGAGGGAATAGTAAGAGGTGTCAGAAGATCTCCTCTCCCCCCACCCATGGAAATAGTACCCTATTGCGCTTGCAGGGAGTTGGCTATAAATCATGGGCACTCTACCCCCTTTCCCTCATGATCCTCTCCAACCATCAAGAAAGCAAACCCCAGCTTGGACTCCAGAACTATTCAGTTAAACAGTCCTACCTTCAAACAGACAGACAATATCTTAATTACTTAATACAATGTTTAGCATTTACTTAATGAGGAAGAGAGGGACAACATTGTCCTTTTAAATGGTCTCTGTCTCTTCGTGGCTAAAATTTCATTATTGTTGCAATTTAAAGACTCAAAGTTCAGATTTGCTAAGAATGGGTCAGTGCAACCTCTAGTTTGACAGTCCTTCATTGTGATCTATTAACCTCCTTAGCTCAGCCTAACTAAGGGGATACGATAACCAGCAAAACCTCTTCTCTCGGTTAAGCCACGCTAGGTTTGTTAAGTAACTTTACCCAACACGTTTATATAATAAAAGCTCTTGTGTTTCTAAGTGTTTCTGAAACCTTCCTTTAAGTGAGACCAGACCTAATGCTATATATTTCAGTAAACACTGCATTAGATCACACTGGCTTTCCTGAGCCATGTCAAACAATTGACTCAAATTGAAATTACTCAGCTAACACCCCTCAAATCTTTTTCACACGTGCTGCTGCTCAAACCACACGCCCACCTTCCTGTAGTTATGCAACTTTTTTTCTTTTCAGGTCCTCACATTTTCCTTCACTAATTTTATCATCTCAGCTCTGGCCCTATTACACTAGCCTATCAAGATATTTTTGTGTCTTGAGATTGTCACCCACAACATTTCCTATCCCTCCAAAAGTTTGTCTCATCTGAATATTTTATCAAGTAAATTTTCCATGTCTTCATCTAAGATGTTGGCAAAGTCGTTGAAGAGCTCAGAGCCCTGTTTTATGCCTCTTAGAGCCTACCTTCTAAGTAGACATGAACTCATTGATCAGCCCCATTTAAATATTTTCATTCACTTCATTCCCCTGGTATCCAGCCCACATTTTCCTGTCTCCCAAGGGAATCTGAGAGACCTTTTTGGATGATGCATTGCTAAAGTCCATAAAGAACCACATTTCTCTGATCCCTTTCAACATAGAAAGTGGGCTAACCATCCCTATCCTAGATGAAGGATCAGACCAAATGCTGAAACACTTTAATGGGATTACCCAAATTAGACTTTTTTCATCTAGCACTCCTTGATACTTTTTCCGTAAGACCAATCTATTTTAATAAGACCAATTAATGTTGAGATTTCCAATATGGGACTGAATTTTATCCAAAGCTGTTTTTACCCCTGTTTTGTGGGCATTTGGTTTAACAATTTTCCTCACGTGTGCTGAACTATTAAGTACTAGAATGTGTCAGCTAGAATGTTAGAGATAAACCAAGTCCCCCAGTGCCATTCCACCAGTCAGCAACCCTGTCTGTCCCTCTACCCCACCCTCCCCATCACCTTCCTAAATCAAGATTAATTACTACTGGCTTGGTCCTCCAAAACTGCTTCTTAGCTGTGTGCTCCTCTTCTGGGTACTTCCTTTGCTGATCTATTCTGCATAGAGCTAGCAGACCAAGTCACTCTCTCAGAGTTCTTCAGAGCCTCACTTTCACACTCCAAACTAGGTCTGTCCTGCTTCCTTGGCTGACAGTCTGCTCAGTGCCACCCTCGTTCCTCACACTTATACCACCGAGTGGGGTCGTGACTGTTCCCTAAATGTCTCCCCTGCTTCCCTGACTCCCTGATGCCATCTTTGCTACCAATGTGCCTGAGGTAGAGAATGTTCCAATCAACTTCTAAATTTAGAAATCTTGCTCCTCTCTCAAGCAATAAAATAAATACTTCTCCTTGTTGAAGTCTTGACTGATCCTCCATTGAAAGTGATTTCTTCTTCTTCTGAGTTCCTGTTAGCACTGTTTAATTACCAAGTGACAGCTGTGTCGAATTGTTTCTATACTTGTTTTATCAAAAGTTGTTCTGGTGCTGGGATCATAGCTTATTCACCTTTTTAGCTCACAATGGGCTGGGCACCTAGTAGATGGGACATATTTGTTGGATGGATAAATGGAAGGATGGTGTTGAGATTCAAAAGAGGTAAATAACTCGTCAAGATCACAAAGTTTTGAGTATTAGAATTGATAATAGAGTCAGTTCCCAAATTCAACAATAAGGTGTTTGTCCAACACGGTACCACATTCTATTTCATAGTTTTGCTTTGATCTTTTTGTGAAAGTATCCAGTTTTAAGAATTAGACAAAAAGTCCTATATTTGATTTTTAAACCTCTTGTTTTTGCACATTTAGAAATATATATTTGGGGAAAAGGCATAGTGGGCTTTTCTTACCACATTCTTCAAGCTTCATAAATAATTTGAAAGAAGGAGACACGCTTACTTTGGAAACTTTGTGCCACACAACTTAAAACATCTTCAAATACATTGGAAACATTGGTCTTTCCAACTCTAAAAATCAGAATTCTCTCTCTTTTTTTTTAAAGATTTTATTTATTTATTTGACAGAGAGAGACAGCCAGCCAGATAGGGAACACAAGCAGGGGGAGTGAGAGAGGAGGAAGCAGGCTTCCAGCGGAGGAGCCTGATGTGGGGCTCAATCCCATAACTCCGGGATCACGCCCTGAGCCGAAGGCAGACGCTTAACGACTGCACTACCCAGGTGCCCCCAGAATTCTCTTAACAGAAGAATACACTTGAGTCATACTGTGTCAGCAGTTTTTTGGGTTTTTTTGCTTTTAATGTGAGTGAGGAGTGGGCTAGGAATCTGATGTTAAAAATAAGAGCCTGAGCCCAGGGATGAAATGGTTACCCCACTAGCGAGGTGGTTCTGGCTTTCTCAGGCTACCCTGTAACAAAAGCACGATGTTGTCAACCTGAGCTAGGGCTGATTAGCCTCATTTGAATCTGAAAGGGAGCCCACATCCTTCCTGTTGCCACGCAAAGATGCTGAAAAGAACTCACAGAAAAAGCAGATGGACTAATATGTTATGTTTCCCAGACGTTCTGTCCCCAGTGCCCCCAAACAGTGCAATAATTGGGAATAAGGTTGAACGAGAAAAGAACAAAGGAATGAAAGTATAAGTGCTGAGGAAAAGCCAACCAGAAGCTATTCTTTTTAATCTGCTTCTCTTAGTGCTTTTTCAAATGTGGTTCTGTAGATAGTGGCAAAGGGAAAGAAATGCAGGGTCATTTTTTCCGTTTTCAAGTCAAATTGTTATCCTGCACAATAGACCCACCAGGACTTGCTCTCATTCATGGGTTGACCAACTCCCACTCCACCAATTTCATTAAAGGGAAGGTGGCCAGTCTATCCTTTTGTTGTTCTGTGATGTTGGAGCCTATTTTTGCTTTTTAAAATAAGTTCCCCCAGTCTGGAATGGCTGAAGCCCAAGCCATTTATTTCAGCAATTCAGTCAAAATTTCTAATTTGCCTTCAATGTTAGTTTAAAAAAAAAAAAACATGAATTGTAGTGACATGATTATGGATAGACAAAAAAAAAAAAGGAAGGAAGGAAGAAAAGCGAGGAAGAGGGGGAAAGAGGCTGCCTGTCTAACATTCCTTTTCTCACCGAGTATTTCTTGAGTTACTCTGGTACAGGCAAGATTTGTCTGTATTAGTGATGCTACGGTCATATTGCAGAAAGTCACAGTGAAGGAATCTGGAGCCATGTAAATAAAGGCAAGGACTACTTCAAAATGGGCAAGTGTCTTAGTGACAGTTGAATACACTGTCACTCCATGTTCAGGAATTAAAGATGTTGGATTTAAATTAGATATAACAGTGGGATCAAACAGAAATGGGGATGTAAATTCTTGGATTCTTTCCAAGGGAGATCATGCCGTATTTCTGGAGGTCTTCACAATAAGCAAGACTTCCATCGCTACATATTGCAGGCATTTGTTCCTACAGTTTCTTACTTCCAAATTTGTTTCCACACATAGATTTTGAGCATACATTTGCTTAAAATATTCACGGGGTCATGAATGCTATCTATCTTGCTTGTGCTGAAACTTTACCCTATTAGTTATAATTGAGTTGTCTAAATTGAAATTTTTTTTGCCTTTTAAGGAAAAACTCTGGAATCATCTAAAAAGTGTATAATTTGCCTGAGAGATGCAGAATAGCTTCCAGCAGATTATTAGATGCTTTGAAAATAAAAAGAAATAGGGCAGAACCTGAACTAAAAGAGTAACTGGTTCTCTTTGCCCTCTCCCGGGATATTTTATAACATTCTGGGTTCACTTTTCAGTAAGCATCTGTGGGGTTAAAGAGCTCTTAAGTTTTTCCATAGGACTATAGGAATATAGTCTTATCATATAAAACCCACTTATCTGGGTGCACAGGCAAATGGCATTGTCCCTGCTTTCGGGTAGCCCAGTCTGTTTATTATAAACATGATTATTATTGCCATTAAATTTTAGCTGTTGCTCCAGAAAGGCAGTCAAAAGTGTGTCACATGTGAAAGATCAGTAGGCAACCTTGGAGCTGCAAATATTCGGGGGGTTTTTATTATTATTCACTTCACCCATGAGTTAACAACTGTTAGGAATTTGCCAGAGTTAAAACGTGAGCACTAGAAGAAATATTCAAGATTATCTGAATCAGGGTCACCTGGGTGGCTCAGTCAAGCATCCGACTCTTGATTTCAGCTCAGATCATGATTTCAGGGTCGTGAGATTGAGCCTCTGCACCAAGCTCAGCTCTAGGCATGGAGCCTGCTTAAAATATTCTCTCCCTCTCCTTCTGCCCATCCCCTCTCTCTCCCTGCTGTTAAAAAAAAAAAAAAAAATTATCCAAATCAACCATTGCAGAGGCTAGGCCCAGGAAGAATGAGTGGCTTACCTGAGGTCATCAGTGGGTCAGAGCACAACAGCAGTGTACATGTTTGCTTTATTCACCTGTTAGGGAACATATTTCACTGCTGATGGTTTACCACTTTTGATCAAATGTACATTTTCAACTTGGGTCAATCTTTTCAGTTACTGCATATGTTACCAGTGCTGTCCATAGACTTATAATGCAAAACACAAATGCAGGCAACACAGGTAATTTTAAATTTTCTAGGAGCCATGATGAAAAAGCAAAAAGAAACACCTGAAAGTCATTGTAATAGTACATTTTATTTAGGATGACATGTCCAAAATACTATCATTTCAACATGCAATCAATATTTCAAAACTTACTGATGACTAACTTTCCATACTTTTCTTCCTATTCAGTCTTTGAAATCTGGCTACATACTTTGTACTTATATCACATCTCAGTTTGGACCAATCACATGCGATTAGAGATGACATCCCACATTGGACAGCACAGGTTTCTACAGCTGGACTGGCCCAAGCTTTGCACCAACCACAGGCTTATAGCCTTTAAAATTGTAAATATCCCTGAGTCTAGTTCTCTCAAATTTTTGCTCTTAGCATGCCAAGCTTGTCTCCTGAAAACCCAAAAGAAGTAAGGAAGCACAAACTGCTGTAAAATGAGTGTATCTATTGAAAACATGGGCCAGCTCTTGCTAAGATAGTGTTACCGTGTGATATATGACTCCTGCCTTCCCCTAATTCCATGAAGTTCTGCATTTCCTTAATGTCAGAAGTTCTCTTACCAGCTGCAGCTGTTTCCTGTGGATAATGTTCCAAATGGCTTTTATTTATGAGATGTCTTGTGCTGTAACTGCTATCAGAATGAGTATATATTCTGAAGCCTGTACCCCAAGTCAGTCTAATTACCGGTCTTCTAAGAAATAACTGTTCAACTTTAGCTGTAGCTCTCCACAGTGATGTCGCTCACTTTGACCTAATTACAAAATTTAACGTTAAAATATGCAAGGAGTCAGATTAAAGAAGAGGATCATTTTGCTTTCTGTTTGTTCAGCATCATCTCTCACATCTCCCCACCCCCATCGCCAAGCAGACAAGCAAAGGCAGCACATGGAATAGTAATGATGACTGTAGACACTGTGGCTAGCTCTTATTGTCCTCATCATTGAAGGAGGAGTACTAACAGCACCCCCTGCAAGGGCTTGTGAGAATGAAGCGCAAAGCACAGTATCTGGCACATAGTTTGTGCTTGACAAAAATGAGAGCTGTTATTATTTACTTTGTAATGGTTTCGAAGAAATGGTTGGGCAAAATAGAAAGAAAGTAGGTGTGTCTAGTCTGAAAAATGGAAAGGGAGCCTGCCAGCTTTTTGCAGCACATTATCCACATGATTTTTGGAACCAAACCAGCCTCTACCCAGAGCCGAGAGCTTCGTGTTTCTGATGCGTCTTCAGCATGACTGTAACCAGCATCACTTTCAGTGATGATGGGAATGTTGGAGCCAAATAACTAGTTCCTTTCAAAGGACAGGCATTGTGTAGCGACAGGGGGAGGAGCTGACCCAAGTGGTCTGTCTCAAGTCATCAGGACGGTATTCATATCTGATTTTCATAGTGAACTGTGACAGATGTACAGGAGAAGACTGAATACGCATTTTGGACGCCATTTGGATTCTTTTGTGATGCTTCTTTACACTGTTCCACAGAGTAAGGACTTTCGCTTGTGCTGCCCAGTAAATCTCTTAGCTGGAGCTCACCAGCTCTCCTCAAAGCCTCCAGGTATTGTCTCCTGGTTGAACACAGCTACGGTCTCGCCTCATTGTTGCTTGCTTCTCGTGGGTGCACTTCTGTCATGGGAAACTGGGAATCCTGAGAGTATTTCTGCATCACTCCCTCTCTCTGCTGAGCTCCATCAGTCCCCTTACTGAAGTACCACTTGTGGTAGGAACGACATAGAATCCCGGGCTACGGGCAGGACTCCATGGACACACTTTAAGTTCTTAAAGAATGCTTTAGTTACCTAAATCATTTGTCTAACCATTCATCCCCAGAACCTGAGTTCTCAGTAAGTTGGCCTCTCCCTTTTGGAGACATTTTTCATCTGTGTCTGTGATCCAAACATATAGCACTAAGAAAATATAAAGGGTGGTCTGTCTCTTACTTTTCTTGATTGACCTGAAGTTTTAGCCCCTGTTGCTGTTAGAGGTCCTGAAGACCAAGCTGACTCAGGAGGTCAGTCCCCGACCACACAGAAAACAGTCGGCCACTTCACCTGACCTTTGCACACCATGTCTTTCTTTTTTGCTTTGCCTTGGTTAGGCACTTGCACACTCCAGCAAAAGAGAGGACTGTTAAAAACATGCCAAATAGTGGTCTATTCAGACCACGGAGTACTGCTCAGTAATAAAAAGTACTATAATGAAGGAAGCAATAAAAACTACTGTACTACTCAGCAATAATAAACTAGTGAAAGGCATTTTATTGTGGATAAATGTCAAAAATAAGTAAAAAGAAAAAGTACTTACTGTAGGACTACATTTATATGAAGTTCTAGGCCAGACAAAACTCATCTATGTGGTAGAAATCACAACTGTGATTGTTCTGCATGGGACTGATAGCAAGGCACACTGATGGATCTTTCTAGGGTGATGAAGATGTTCTCTCTCTCAAGAGGGGTTTGGGTTACACAGGTACCTTTGTCGGAACTCACTGAACTGTGCACTTAAGATCTATACATTCTATCGTATGTGAGTTATGCCTAGACTGGAAAGAAACTGGGGCGCGCCTGGTGGCACAGTTCACTAAGCATCCAACTCTTGGTTTCAGCTCAGGTGGTGATCTCAGGGTCATGAGATGGAGCCCTCTGTTGGGCTCTGCACTGAGCACGGTGTCTGCTTGGGAATCTCTTCTCTCTCTCCCTCTGCTCCTTCCCCCATCTTCCCACCATGCGCATGTTCCTGCACTCCCATGAGCTCTCACTGTCTCTCTCAAAAAAAAAAAAAAAAAAAAGGAAAAAAACTCAGAGAGGGAATTAAGAAGTCCATAATCCTTGCTAAACCTTCCCCAAATTATTAGAAATTCTCTTTTCATTTCTGAGATATTTTCTCCAAAACTAGCTCCCAGGTAGCTGTTCATCACCCCCTTTTTATACTCGGTGCATAGTAGGGCAACCGTTTCCTTTTCTTTTGGACCCTTCCTGGTGCCACAGTACACAAATGATCAGCCACATTTCGGAAGCATAGAGTGACTCCCTTTTCACAAAGATTGTTCCAGATTATATGGGAAATGGGTGTTTTCTAAATTGTGCAAGGGAAATTTATTGCTTGGAGAATAATTTCTGGAAGACATTGTCTATTCACCTCCCTAATTTGTGATGGGCTGTATTAATTTCAAATTTAGAGGAATGCTCTTACACCAGTACTTGCTGTAAAGTGTCCAGTGTTGTGAAATGCAGATGTTTACATTAGATTTTAAATCCGTTTCCTACCCCCACCCACTCCCTCCAGTCTGTCCTCCCTGCTGTTAAGTAATCTTTCTGAAATACCGATCTGTTGTGTAATTCTTGCTCAGAAGCTTGGATGGCCTGCTCCTGCTTTCACATTTAGGCCCCTGACCAACTTTCTAGTTGCCCATCTCCACTCTTGGCTTTCATCACACCAACAAGGCTGCTGTCTGGAATGTTCCTTCTAGAATCTGTGCCTCTGTAAGAGCTGGAGAGCACTCAGCCCACCCCGTCCCTCACCAGTGCTTCCTGCAGGCCCAGCTCAGATAACCATGCTCTGAGAACCTGTCCCAGCCTCCTCAGGGTGGGAACGACCCACATGCTCAAGCTCCCAGAGCACATGTGTGTTTCTCTGGAGGGCACGCTTGACCACATTGGAGCAGGACAAATCTGTTGCATGTCTGCCTTAGGTTGGCTAGTCTCTCTTCAGCAAGGAGGGTAGCATTTTGCCTCCCTATATTCTGTGCAGGCTGCTGGATACGTTGTATTGGTCTATAAAAGGTGGGTGGGTGGGTGTTTGGATCCCTTCATTCAACACTGCAGCAGTAGCCTTCTCAGTATGGACCTCTGAAGAGGAGGCAAATAAGGACCAGAGTATTGTGTGTCCCTAGCAGAAGCAGACTTTCTAGGACTATGGTACAGTGTTCTGGTCCTGCATTTTTTTTTATCTTTTTCCAAGTGGTAACAAGATCTGATGATGTTCTCTGCCTGAGTTGCACTTACTGCCTCTCCTCTGCCTAAGGGAATTCCTACCTAACTCGGAGAAAGAAAACCAGAACATACCAACGTCATGTAAACCAGAGCAGGGAGAAAAGGAAAAACCTAATACGAATACCACCTAACAATAAATTTGCTTTTTTATGTTTTCCAAATACTTTCACATACACACCTAGTTTTATCTTCACAAAAGCCCCATGAATTAAGCAGAGAAGGGATCATTATTCCAGCAAGCAAATGAGAAAACTGAGGTGAAGTAAAGGCCAGATGATTTGCCTGAAGTCACACGTCTGGTTAGTGATAATGCTGAGACCAGAATAGAAGTCCCTGTGCTCCCACCAGGCTGGGAGATTTTCAAAAGTACGAGTTCCCAGGAAAGATCAAATAATTGCTGGAAAAGCACTTCCGATCTCCAACGAAAACAGATCTTTCCAGCTGAGTGCCCTCCCTAAGGCCTGAAGAGTATTATCTGCCAAGTAGCTTTTCTTTTGTCTTCTGCATGAGCTACCCCAGGCTGAAGGCCACTGTGAAATCTGTGAGAATCCACAGCAGCCACACACTGCCAAAATATATTTGCAACTTATGGAACAAATGTCCATTTGGATAGAAATTAGGGAATGTCTTTTCTTCAATCCTTGCTGGGACACAGGTGTGGGTGCTAACGCAGATAGGGAGCTTTGTCACTTTCTCTGTGAGTGTGTGTAGGGTTGGGGTGGAGGAAGAGAGGGAGGCAGGGAGGGAGAGGGAGACGCAAGACCGCTCTTTCTGCTAGGCCAGTCTAATATTTAAAAGCAAACATTTCACCATGGCATAACGGCTGCAGAAACTGCATTTGCAGCTGCAGCAGTATCATCCCTCTGGGGAAGGCAAGGTGGCTATTTTCCAAACTGTTTATAAAGGGCGAGAGTCGGGAATGAAAAGACAGCTTGCTCATACTTAATACAGCACAGTCCAATCTCGTGCCTTGCATTAAGAGACCTAGCTCAGAAGCTGTCTGCAGAAACAGCTCATTGGCTTTGAGACCCAGGGTTCGTTCTACAAGGTCTTTCAGACCTTCTTTTTTTCTATCATAAACAAAATTCCATGCATTTTATTGGGAGTGAAAGAGCCATATCTTTATAGACATTAACAAATGAGGGGCTATGAATTTGGTCCACCTTACTGATTTGTGCACAGAGAAGACCACAGTCGCTCCAAACCTTAAACCTATTCATAACTGTGTTTAGAGAAAAGCTGCCTTTTTTTTAAAGATTTTATTTATTTATTTGACTGAGAGAGACAGCTAGAGAAGGAACACAAGCAGGGGGAGTGGGAGAGGGAGAAGCAGGCTTCCTGCCGAGCAGGGAGCCCAATGCGGGGCTCGATCCCAGGACCCTGGGATCATGACCTGAGCTGAAGGCAGGCTCTTAACAACTGAGCCACCCAGGCGCCCCTAGAGCAAGGTTGCCTTTGATATCAAATTTTAACCACTCTTGGGTACCCATCTTTAGGACCCTCTTATCCTTTTTTTACATCCACTCTGTCCTTCTCCCTTTTTCCTGCTTATCTTTCATTCAAGATCTCCACTGGGCNGCTCTTAACAACTGAGCCACCCAGGCGCCCCTAGAGCAAGGTTGCCTTTGATATCAAATTTTAACCACTCTTGGGTACCCATCTTTAGGACCCTCTTATCCTTTTTTTACATCCACTCTGTCCTTCTCCCTTTTTCCTGCTTATCTTTCATTCAAGATCTCCACTGGGCAGCTTTGCTAGCCAAACTGTACAGACATTTCACTGACCACAGTTAGAAAATGAGCTTCTGAAAGAAGAGGCACCAAGGATCCTTGGGGAAGGCATGGGAAGGGACTCATCATGTGAGCCCTCTTGTTCAAAGCCCTCATTCCTCTGATTCTATAGCCAGAATTATAGCAAGTATTTCCTTTTATTTTCATGTGAAACCTGTTTGTACAGCTGCTTCAGGGATCTGGAATAAAACATAAGGGAGGAAATCATGAAGTGGAATAAGAAATACAGAGAGACAAATAAAGAAAATCACCTTTTTGTTATTGTTGCTCCTGAAATAACCCACTAATATGTAACTTTGTACTTAACTTGGAATTCTGGTCAAAACTATAATGTTAAAGAATGGTATCAGGCCCTTTGCCACTACAGTATTAACAGAGCTTTTTCAAACGTGGATTGAGTGTGACCACAATAATAGGACAAACTGTGACTTGTTGATTGTGTGGGTGTTTGTAGGTGTGGGTAACCTTGTCACATAGATTTTGTTTCTCATTAATTTCCTCAGCAACAAGTAAAAAGGGAGCAATAACTAATGTCCAGGTTACTTTTTACCTAAAATGGTAAATGATACATTCTCATATTTGGCTTTTGGCCTTCGAATTCAGATTTAGTTCTTCAGATAGTGGGACAGTTCTGTTCAGCTGCAAAGTCTGTTTGGTTCTATCCTCACAGAGCATGTGTGAATTCTTCCTTTTGTCAGAAGCTGAGATTGATGAATTCTCCCTTCCTAGTTATTTCACAGATGATTTGCAGTGAGCCAGGCATTGATTCAAATCATCTCTGCTGTGAGGGTCTGAGTTGGAAGTTGCTGACTATCATGTAAATGAATAGACTTTGGCTTCAAGCCCAGAGAAAAGGTTGGATGTTAATGTTGTACACACCTTCAGTATCTTTGGGAGCTTGACATGATACTAATACTTCTTGGGGGGTGTTTGTTTCTACATTGGGAGACATTGACTTGCCACACAGTGCCACAAGTGACAACCTTTCCTTCTTTTCTGAAGGTTGGAGAAGAAGCATGGACTTCATATAGTCAAATGACATGGATTTAAAATCTGTCTGAATCACTCCCTAGCTGTTTGCTCTTAAGTGAGTTTCTTCATCCCTCTGAGTAGTTTAGGTTTCCAGCAGCAAAATAGATAAACAAAATGTAGATCCATCTAGAACAATGCCTGGTGTAGAGCAGATTCTCAGAATTGTTTATCCCTGTCTCCTTTCCTTCTTTTCACTAGGAACTCTGGGGAGTGAGCCCGAAAGATAGAGTTTTTTTATTAATTCTTTGGTTGAAGGTATTGTTTTAATCACTACCATTCCTACAAAAAGAATAAGACATTTCTGAGAGAGTCATGAGAGGCGACATGGCATAGCCTAGTGGTTCTCGAAGTGTGGGCCCAGACCAGCAGCTTCGAAATCATTCAGAAACTTGTCAGAAATGCAGGTTCTCAGGCCCTTCCCCAGACCTAAGTCCGTATTCGCAAGCCTTTCCAGATAGTTCTTATGTGTGCTAAGTTTGAGAACCACTAGTCTAGTGAGAAGAACACCAGACTCCTCGTTACATGTTCTGCTCTGTGAGCCAGTAGTCATTTCCCTGCTCGGCCTTGACCTCATCTCTGAAATGAGAGGTGGGAGGGACCAAACATTCCCCATGCTCTTTTCCAGTTCGGGCATCTCATGGCTCTAATCTCAGTCTAGCTGTGCCCAGGCAACATTTTCATAGTGATCATACTCTAAAACAGAAGGAAAACTTTGTTTTCATTATTTCCAAAGTAGTGCATTATTGTTGTAGAAAATAAAAATAAACAAAATGAAGAAACTTAGAACCATCCAGAAACTCAGTATCCCCATCCAGGGATAATGTTTTGTCCTGTGCTCTTCCAGTCCTTTTTTTTTTTTTTCTTTTTACTGTGAATGTGCATGTGTACATTAACCTATGTGTATGTATAGAAACACCTACCTGTAGTCATTCAGCATCCATGGGTATACAGTCAAGAAAAGCCTTCCCCCCTATGGAACTTTCATTCTCACAGAGGGAGGTAGACAGTAAACAAATAAGGAATTAAGTAAATAAGTTCACTTCTGAGAGTCTTAGGTATATGAAGAAAATAAAACAGAGTAATACGAGGGGTGCCTGGGTGGCTCAGTCACTTAAGCATCCAACTCTTGATTTCGGCTCAGGTCGTGATCTCAGGGTCCTGAGATCGAGCCCCACATCAGGCTCTGAGTTCAGCATGGAGTCTGCTTGTCCCTCTCCTTCTGTTCCTTCCCCCTCTCAACGTTCTCTCTCTTTCTCTCTCTCAAATAAATAAAGAAGTAAAATCTTTAAAAAAAGAGAGAGAGAATGATATGATAGAGTGACAGGACAGTGGCCAATTAAGAGCTGGTGCCAGGAAAAACCTTTCTGAGAAGGCGATGTTTGAGCTGGGACCTGAATCCTAGGAACGATCCAGCTACATGGGTAGTGGGGGGAAGAGCATTTCAGGCAAAGGGAAAAGCTTACGTGGAGGCTCTCCAGTCAGCCCGTCTGGCTAAGGAAGAGGCATGGAAGGGAGAGCCATAGAAGAGGAGGCCAGAGAGATAGGCAGGGGCCAGAACAGGGATGGCTGTATAGTTTAAATTTATTCCAAATGTAATAGGAAACCATACTAAGACTAGGAGAAACTTAAAAAAAACAACAACACTCTGATTGCTATGTAGAGGATGGATTATAGAGGGCAAGAATGGAAACGGGAGAAGCAGACTCGTATTTCCACCCAGTGTTTTTTAACTTGCATGTTTCCTCTGACTTTGACATGAACATCTTCCAAGATTAACTTCCGCAGCGTCATCATTTTTCATGGCTATATAGGAATCTGGTATGATACCATATTTTGTTAATCCCCTGTGGGTGAGTACTTAGATTATTTCCAATTTTTTGTTGTCATGAATAACACCGAAGTGAGTGCTCTCAAATCTTTGTGCACATTCTTCTTGTTTCCTTAAGGTAATTCTTAGAAGTGGAAGTCCTTCGCCACTTCTAGGAATTATCTTAAGGAAATTTGAAGACTCTTTCTTGGGTCTGTTAGTTGGTTTCATTTGTAATTACATAACTGGCATCCTCCAGTCATTTAACACCTTTAGTTGATGTATTTTTACCAGGCAGGGGCCAGAGGGAGGCAAGTGAGGCACTCTCCGTTGGTGCATAATTTAAAGACACCCCAAAAAAAAAAACCCTCAATAATTAAGATTAATAATATCGTAATGCAATTTTTTAAAACCCTGATTACTTAGCTTTTTGGCATCTCTTTATTTTGCTCTCAGGGCAGGTGTCTCATTCACTTTATCCTGGGCCTGGTCCTGGCACTTTTATACAAGAAAAACATAAGTAATTATTTGTCTCTGGGATTAATTCTGTTTTTACCCTGTTACAGAATTACATCATTAATTTCATTGTTAGCTACATATTAACAGTACATGTTTCTATTATCATCTTCATTCTTAAGCACTTAGAAAACACAAATATGTAACAGGTAATGGGCGTAGATCCGAATTCTTCACTTACAGGTATGTGGGGGCACAGTTGTCTTAAGCACCCTATTTTTCCCTGACTCATGAAGGGCTGTGAGCAAGTGTCTGCTCCCCCGTCCTGCTCAGTTGCCCCGGGGGTTACAACTGGGAGGTCTACATGGCTCCTATGTGGAATGCACTAGAAGCCCCCGGGGTGTCTAACTAGCCTAACCTTTTAGTCACAACAGGGGCCACTTATTCCCTCCATTCTGCTCAGACTTTTTAATTCTGTCCACCTTCTTAGGAAAACTGGAGAGCTAAAAAAGGGAAAGTTGGAGGCTTTTTCTATTTCACAGGAAAGAGAAATTGGCCAGAATCCAAAAGGAAAAAACCCTTCAAGTAACCAAGGAAGTTTTCAGTTTATATGTTGGTTTCTTTCTCTGCATCACCCTAACACATGGTCTCCAGGTAGAAGTTGAGGCCTTTTAGACCTTTCAGCAAATGACTGAAGACAAAGGAGGAAGCTCTGTATCTGTAGAAGCAGTTGTCCTCCCACTCCTCCAGCACAGGGCTTGTGTGCTTGTGGCACCGTTGCACACTCACACCTCTCTCCCACAGCCAGTGTGAGCCACACACATTGCAGGCAGCCCGGCACACTGCAGAGCCAGGGCTGCCACTGGCACTCTGGAGATTCTCCAGGCACCACCAAGCAAGCTGTCTTTCTCTTCTGTCATTTACTCCTTTTCGTTACTAAACCCAGTGAGCCTATTTTCAGCAAACAAGTAAGTGTTGGGCATATAGGTCTGTGGGTGGATGGCTAGCAAGAATGATTATCATCAGAAAAAGCCACAAGTCCAAAAACTGTTAACCCAAAATGTTGCAAAGCCATATCCCTCTAGACCACCCAGTTCTTGTTAAAGGCTCGGTGTCTAATCTGGCTGGAAGAGTCCTCTGCTCTTAACCCAGCACTGGTAAAGGAGAAGGCCCAGATAGCCTTTGAGATGGGGGCCATTCCCAGCATCTGATGCCTTATTGGATCCAGAGCCCTACTGGTCTGTGACAGTCCTAGAGCATGAACGAAAGGTCCTGCATTCAAGACTCAGGCCCTCTGGGCATGGATAGTGTAATGGGAGAGGTTGACGACACTTCTTAGAGCCACAGAAGTGATCTGTGAGGAATCAGAATGTGACTGCCCCAAACCAACCTGTTCCTTATTCGAGTTGAGCTTTCTGATCATAGCAGGCTAAGAGGACTGTGCCCAAAATGCCAGGGCTGTCTGAACAGCCTCCTTGTGGCTTCGAGGAAGTAGTGGAGCTAAATATAACCCCTTCTGCCTGAGATCCATGTGCTTTTCTCCAGGTTATCAGTCATCAGACTACAGCTTTTGAGAAATCTGTGCTTCGAACACTAGTATTTATGTGAAAATTAGCTTAGTAGATGCAAAAATGCTATCCAACAGGAGTGCTATAGTTTTAGTGATCCCTGAAACTGGCTCTTCAAGGGTGTGATTCATACTGAGATTTTTAACCCAAGAGTTATACTAAAAGCTCCTTTTTTTCCTAAGGTTAAACAATCCTCCATCCCCACCTTCTAACTAAAACATTAACATTAACAATGTGACTATCGTACAAATGTTGTGGTTCCTTTTGAAAATTCTAGCCAGTGAATTCTTTCTTGAGTTGAAACCAAAGATTAGTCAGAAATACAGCTTTCTCCCTTATTTATTTATTTATTTATTTTCTTATTTAGTTATTTAGTTATCTTGTAATTTTTATCAAAATAATTCACTATGTCTTCTCAGTTAAACTCATTAAAAGTTATTACTAATCCAAGGTGATTAGTTTGGCAGTGTAGCTGGACACCAGTAATGGCAGACTGGCTATCTCCTGGGCAGCCAGGAAGTCACTGGATGTCATTTGTGCCTGGGATAGAAAGGCCAGCCATAACTCCAGGAGAACCCCCAGGCTCCAGCATGCCCCCTCTCTTTACTCACACACATGCCTAGTAAACCTGCAGTTTAGTGAAGCACCTACTACATGGCCAATTATGGTATAGATATTATCTACTCATTTGAACCATATGAAATTGATGTATCCTTTTTTCAGATCAAAGATGATCAGGTATCTGTAACTTCCTATTCGTAATTAATAGTAGAATGTCTGTTCTTATAAACATCAGCATGATCCCCATTTTACAAGGAAGAAACCAGAAGAATAATTTTAGCCACCTACTCAAAATATAAATTCTAACCCTCAGTCATGGCTTTCTACCCTTCTGACACCCGAAGGCAGTGAGAAAGGAAGCAAAGAGGAAAAGAGGAGAGAATTAGAAGGCAACCCATTTTAGAACTGAAGGAGTGGAATTGAAACCATTAAAAGAAAAATCACTCCTGTCTCTGTCCTACATGCCCAAATAATTAACTGCCTGGCCGGGACCTCTCTTGAGACAGTTGGCTGGGAAGGCGGCAGGCTGCTCCAGTGGAGACCACAGCAGCCTTAAGTCAGAGACAGAGCCCTGGCAGGGCTGTGGGAACGAGGCCAAGTCATGCAGAGATGGGCTCTGTGTGGCCTCCCTGAAACCCAACCCAAACTCCATTTGTATTGACATCATATCATCATCTTGATTTCCTCCCAACATCACATCATCATCTCCCACACATATTGCATCTTGCCAGAGCCCCACATTATTAGAAGTTAATGGTTTAAACTAAACAAATGGCCTCCACCCTCAGTACATTACTGGGGCTGAATAGCAGGGCAGGTTTCAGGTGCCCAGTGGAATCTGTAAAACTTTGAACACCTTGAAGATATTTTTAAAACCTAAAAGAACAATAGCCACATGGTAATCGGTACTTTGCCCCAGGGATATTTCAGTTTCAAAATAGGAGGATTATGGGAATGGACAAATGGAGGGAGGTCATCTGGCCAAGCCATGCACTTTCCCCATTTGCTCACCTAGAATGGGGGAGGGAGGGATGGTGAAAGCCATTCTTGGCCTCAGGAGGAAAAATGAACATAAGTGAGGTGACAGACAGCCACCATTATACAAACTCCCTGAATGAGAGCAGACAGAGCAGTAGGAAGGTGGAGAGCAACTTGACACACCGGAAGGCACACATCTGCTTTCACTTCTTGAGAAGAAGTTCCTTATCTCACTTTCTATTCATTGTCATTTGAAAATATTTATTAAAAGCCAAGTTGCACCTAGCATTGTACTTATGTTGGACTCCATACACCCAGAATCACAAACATGGATGCCCACGTTATTGCTTGCACAGAGAAGAACAACAACCATGGTTCTTTACCAGGGCTCCGCCTTCAGCCTTATCTCCTGAAGCCTCACCTAGATGTTTTCTCACTCCTGGCAGGGAACAGCACATTCAGAGCAGCACCCTGTGTGGGTGGGTGCTTCGGGGCTTTGTGTCAAAGGTGAGGATGGTGATGGTGCCGACTCCAAGCAGCTCTCCAGATGAGGTGGAGGTTGCATGAGGAACACAAGCCCAGCCTCGCTCGGGCAGCAGGTCTGACAGAAAAGGAAGAAGAGGAAACGACAGTGAATTTTCCCAGACCCTCAGACTGGCTGTCTTTGACCGGGGATCAGCACCCTAAGCATAGTTACTGAACTAGCAGGCTTGTGCCATTTCCCATCACTCCTCTCCAGTAAGCTTTCCTGTGGCTGGAACCACAGGCCTTGGAGGGACCCGGCCCCAAAGATAGATCTGAGTTGATATTGTAGGCCTTCACTCCCAGGCCCTTGCTGTGGCGTAAGACCCCCACATTGCCTCTAGAACTATAAAAAAATACAGGTTCCTGGCCCTGCCCCAGACTTGCGGACACATATCCTCTGGCTCACATAGGCATGTTTCTTTAGGATATATGCCTAGGAGTGGAATTGTGACTATTGGATAGATGCACCTTCATCTTCACTAATAATATAAAATTGTTTTTACAAAGTAATCATAACAATTTACAGAGTAATCGTAACAATTTACATCCCACCAGCAGTGTTTGGGAATTCTGTTGTTCCACATTTTTACTAGTACTTCGTATCAGCGGACTGAAAATTCTGCCAATAGCATCACTTCTTTATGCTAGAATTACAATAAAGGAGTGGGGAGAGTTTGGGGTAGGTTTGGTTTGGTTTGCAAATAAATGATACTTTGTTACCTGACCTAAATGAGAAAGCAAAAGTGCTCTGGTACCAAAAAAGTGATAAATTTTGTTTGTTTGTTTGTTTTGCCATGGGAAACAGAGCAAAAAGTGAAAAAGAGAAATGTAGTTGAGGCATTATTTTAAGCTGGAGAAGAATCAGATATTTGAGGCACAAAAGAAATAATGAAAAAAATGGAAAGGAAGATTAACCAGCCAGCATGTTAAGACAGACACAGATCTAAAACAGCTGAGATATAGTTAAGAAAAACAAACTTAGTAAACAGCTTAGTGGGTTTGGGAAAGCAGGAATTGGTTCAAATAATTGATTTTCTATAACAGATACAGAGATCCACTAATTTTTAGAAATATTTTCATTGTAACAATGGAACCTATGTAGAAAATGCAAATCTTAAGAGAGAAGCACAGTGCGTAGGAAATTAAGAGGAGACAGTGGAGAGTGCATTCAGGGAATGTGTGTCCAGATTAAAGATGAACCCAGGCAGAAACCAAAGGTGTGTAAGCTGGTTAATCACAAGACCTTTTTTTTCCCTCTGCCTGGACTGACAATCAGCCTGTCAGGTCAGCCTTTGTCAAAAAGAATTATGGCAGAGCTGTTGCCTGGGCTCATTCCAAGCATGTACCATTGTTACTGACCCAGTCAGTTGGGGTTTATTGAACCAGAACTGGGGCAGAGTTTGAAGCCACACTTGGGTCGTTGTCACCTGGAGTCTGTAAGGCAGTTCCACAGGAGCTCAGCATGAGCTCTGGGGACAGGCCAGGTCTGCCTGGTGCTGGGCCAAATTGCTGCTGCTCAGAGCTGCTGACTGATGACTGTTGCTGGTGGACGGGCAGTTTCCATCCTCTGACCATGGTGAGCTTGTAGACGTGAGCAGAACTGTCATAGCTAAAATATAAGCCATCTTCTGATATTAGCCTAAAAAATTTGTTAGTATTACATATTCCATGCAAAACTGAGGTGTAACCACCACTTCTGCCAAAAGACATTCCTGTTTTGCTTGATGGAGTAAACTGCCCGTGGTTGGAGGGGGAGGGGGTGGAGGGCCCTTTTTTACCTTATACTCACCTGCACCTCTACTCCTAGCCCCTTCTTCAGGCTCCTCTCGTGAACATCAGAGGTCATCAGTCCATTGTTGCATATTAGCTGTTACATGCCCTTTTTAGTGGACAGTTGTTATCTTTTTCCAGATGTTGTGCATTGCAGATGTGTGTCTATCTCCATTGTTGTCTGTCCTTGTCATGTTTAGGCAACCATCTACACAGCTGCACATCTTTCACTCCTACCAACCCCAAAAGATTCTGGGCTTCTTTTTGTGACAGGGCTCTCCGAAAATGTAACTTACATTGTCCCATAGTAACCTGCCTCTGCCCCAATATGGTTTTAGATCTGTATTCTCACTTGCAACAAAAGCTACAGTGTTGCCACAGTTGGGGATGGGAATTCTGAGGTATGAATTAGGCATAGACAGGCAGCTAGAATGGATGGAGTTGTTTGTCTAGCTGAAGAAGTCACGTCTTACTCGGATGCGTCCGTCCACCTGTGTGCAGTCTCTTCCCACAATTGGCTTCACTGTCTGGCTCCCCCATGCTTCTCCTCTCCCTACCCCATTTCAGTCTGTGTCTGTCGAGACCTAGTCCCACTCCCGCTTAATACTGAGTAAGTACCAGCTAGATAATGTGCAAATACTTTAGCCTATTAGCACATGGTTAAGATAATGTCTTAGATTCAGCCATTTGTGGGTTAAGATCCAGCTCAACCTGTGGGGCTTTAGTCAAGTAACTTGCCCTCCCTACACTCATTCCCCCACCTGTAACATGCAGCCAGTGATAATAGTACCCAGTTCACTAAGCTGTTCATGCTGTTGATGGATCAGAGGAGATCGTTTGCTTATTGTACCTAACACCAGCGTCAGGCACTGCAGTGGGTGCTCAGTAAAACGAACACGTAGCTGTTTATGATCTGGCTTCGTCTCCAGCCGCCTTCCCAGCTGCATATATCTGTTCCTTTAAACCATAAGCTCCTTTTGAGCAGGAGCCTGGCCTTTCCCCTCTGAGAGCCTTGCAGGATGCCTGGCACATGTTTCAGCACTCTGTAGACAGAAAAAATCCAGTAGGCCCCATGGAACCATACCCTACCACATGCCTGTGCTCTCGTGTGCTCCCACCCCTTCCTCACCTGGGTCAGATACCTCACAGTGGCTGGCCTGGGTGAATTCAGGACCCTCTGTCCTCCCTCCCCAAGCCAAGTCCAGATTTGACAGTCTCCCTCCTACGTACATATAAGCTCCTTGCGGGCAGGGCCTTGTATATTTGACTCCATATCCCCAACCCTTTGCACAATGCCTGTCGCATAGAGAGGAGCAAAATATGTTTACTGAATAAAGGCTAGAGGTAGGGCTTGATGTAAAGAAAAAGATAAGAATGCAAGGAAAATGAAATTGTTGAAAACTGGTGATTTGTTACAGTGGTGATTTCTGAGTAACTTTTGTTTGGGGAGGGGGGTTCTTTGTTCTTATTATTGTTTTCTGTGTAACTTCCTCATCTCCAGCAATTCCAGAGAACAGCTATACCTAGCAATTCTAGGAAAGACTCAGAGAGAATTGGAGCCTCCCGTGAGGAGGGGGAGGTGGGTCAAGACCACAGCAGGTCTCCAGTACCTGAGCTGGTTGTGTCCTATCATAAGTTGTCCTTCACTTCAGCAGCCAAGAGAAGTAGAGGGCATAGTTGGGTCTTCTGAAAACCACTGTAAGAGAGAACATTGTAAGCCACAATGCAAAAAATAAAAAGCTAGGGCATAGCAATGCCTAGCCCCTGCCCCATCATTAAAACTCTCATAATATGCATGGTCCACACTCTGGCCATGGCAGAGGGATATCTGGGCATTCACAGCCAAACCTGACTACTTGGTCACGTTGCTCTGTAGGTCCTCATGATTGATAACAGGCTTCTAGGGCTATGGAGGGTGGAGACCTCTGGGCCTATTTGTAGATTCAGTTCTGCTTGAGTGAGTACAGGAGGGCTCTGGGCTCCTTCAGGAGTGTTAGGCTTGGTATGAATCCTTAGAGCTCCTTGTTGAGACCCATTGCTTGACCAAAAAGGAAACCGGACTCCACAGTGTCAAGTGACATGCTCTGGACCACATGGCAACTCAGAGCCTTGTCCCAGGCCATGCCACTGCTCCCAGACCTTCTCTAGTCCAGGAGCCCGGTACCCAGGACTGAAATGTCTTGGAGACTTAGAAGCCAGTCCTAAGCTGGATCACTGTAAAGAGAAGAACACTTAAAGACCACTTCCAGCCCTAGTGCAAAAAATGAAATAATGGTAGGACACAGCAATGCCCAGCTCCTGTCACACCATTAAATCTCTCATTCTTTGTTCTTTTCAAAAAGTATGAAGAAAATGGCTAGGAACAGAGCATGCTTCTCAAAAGGAAACATGGGGGAGTAGGAAGAGGATGTGATTGCATTAGACATGGATCCAAGTCCCACTGACTGGGTAACCCCAGACAAGTTAACTTAAATTCTATGAGCCCAAGATTCCTTAACCGTGGAATACCCTTTTGAGGTTGTTCTGAAGATTAAATGAAATACCAAATGTGAAGTGTCAAGCACAAAATAAGTTCTCGATAAATGGTAGCTATTGTTACAACTTATTATTGTTGTTATCCTACTAACCTGCCTTAATACAAGTTTAACTGTCAGTATCAAAGGAGGTCAGAAGCTCTTATTTGTTCTAGAGGCTATGGGGGAAAAAACCAAATAAGTGACCAGTAGAGCCACCTTTGACCTCTACATTAGATTTCCTTCCTTCTTATGGTAGGATATAGGCTGCCTGTTACAACAAAGAGACCCCACTCACTCTTCTCCACAGAAATCCACCAGCTCCCACAAGATAGGCATTCATGCCTCTCTCGTGCTGGGTCAGAGTACCCAGCTCTAAGGCAGATAAGCAACCGTGCTCCACAAGACCGTCTAGGGCCCGGGTTCCTCTGTCCTGCAGTTCTGCCTGTCCCTGTTGGGTTGCCATCCTCTGCCTGGCTGAAGCCAATTCCCCAGCACCACATCCACCGTCCAGCCCACAGGAAGTGGGAAGGAGGATGGAGAGCAACCCACTCTCTTTTAAAGACACAAGGGCTGGATATATCACGTCCATTCTCAACTAGTTGGCCAGAATCAGACATGGCCACACCTAGCTGCAAGGGAGTCTGAAAGTGGAGTCTTCGGGTGCATAGCCGTAGGCCTTGCCGTGGAGGAGGGGGGTGGGTCTGGTGGCACAGAGAGCAGGCTGCCCCACCCTTCACCTCATCCTCCAGCTACCCATTCTCAGTGATCTGGATTTGGGCCTCAAGGTTGCAAAGCTGTGTGTCCCTTGCCCCTCAGGCCAAGGACAGCCCTATCTGATACCAGAATCTGCAAGGGCACAATCTGCTGTGCTGTCTTCTTTAAGGAGATAAACCCCAAGTTCAATTACTGTGCAAAACAACACTCTAAAAATCACACTGTGCCGCATTCTCACACCAAGTGAAAAGTCACTATTGAATTGCTTTACTGTAAATTTTATAAGTGACAGTGTTTACAAAATGTATGCTGGTATATAAACTACATCTTTCCTTTTTAGATTTGTTAACAGAAACCTGACAGGAATCCGGTCTGGTGCCAAGTAGGTCATCGACAAGTGGTCTAGCCACACGTGCTCCTCCCACACACCGTGCGTCACTCCAGATCTCGTTTTTATGTGCCGCTGGGGAAAGCATCACTTGACTGCCTTCAGTGGGCCCCACGTCCTCTTCCTCTTCCTTACTCTCTCCCGTCGTCAGTCTCCCTGGGTCTCTGTGGGTGCTCGGCTTGCATTCATGAGTGCGGACCTCTTGTGAAAGCGTCCCTGGCAACCAGCACATAGTCAGCCGACCTGGGCTCGCCGCGGGTAAGGAAGGTCAGCTCCAGGGAAGGCCGAGACGGTCATCACTCTTGGCAGGTGCCGAAGTGGTAGCAGGAGGCTGGACAGAGTCCCCCGGCCTCTGTGTTTCCTTTGTTCCCCCTCATCACTGTCACTGTTGTTCCTTGTCCCAGTAAAGGCCATGGAATTAGGGGCATGTTTTCTGAAGGCCTACTTTATCAGCCTTCACACCAAAACAGCTGCCGAGAAGCTTTGAAATTCGAAACCACTGCAAGGGATGCAGAAGTTATGGCCCAGACTGTTGCTGATTCCTTGCAACTTGAGAAAGTGCCAATGTAAAGATCCAGGGGAGGGGGGACGGGGCTTCACATCAGTCTTCAAAGAAAAGACATCTGCCTCAGTGCCAAAAACACAATGCAGGTGGCTTCACAGCCAAATTCTCAGGGCGGTAGATTTTGATGCGCTCTGACTTCATAACCAGATAAGTCATCAGCAGAAAGGGGGTCTCGTGGGGACACGAACACAAACATGAGCTCGAGGGCAAAAAAAAGAAAAGTAAAATTTCCTTATTCAGAGTCCATTCTGTTTCTTTAAAGGAGTAGATCTTATTGACTGGAACCGATGAATTAAAGGGAAAAAGAATTCACTGTTTTCTGAAAGGATGAGGCCCCATTTGGAGAATCATCGGGCAAGGAACCTCCACAGAGACCAGAGAGATTGGCAGCGAGGGTTTTTGTTTGGCCTTGGAGAGTGAACCGCTTCAGCGTTGGCGGGCCGGGGGCCCTGATGACGCCTGTTCACACAGCTGCTCAATGCTAACGTGCTTTCTTGTGGCTCCGCCAGGTGACACCCTGACCCTTGGGCCCTCGGCCAGTTCAGCCCAGAAAGCCGGTCTCTACCACTGTGGCCCACATGTGACACTGACTCTCCTGTTTCCTTTTGCCAGTTCGTGAAAGGAAGCCTGCATTTTTATTTTTGTTTTCCTCTGGTTTTTTTATATAACAGGGCCAAGGAGAGTAGAAAGATGTTTGACCAAATATCAACATTAGGAAGAAGCATCTTTGTTGAATCTTTTATGTTTCTGAAAAATTTCAGGTTGCATAAACCAGTGTCAGTTACTATCTGTGCCCTGCTTGGAATGTGCCAGATTCTAAGGACTGGGGAATTCTAGGCAAAGTCAAAAGTCAAATCATCAAAATGCCAGGCTGAATGTCCGAACAGGAAAGGCTGAGGGCAACAAGAGGAAAAGTGAGAAAAAAGCATAGAATTTTTCTTCCTGGTGCCCTGAGCAAGTCCCCTTGTCTCCATCAACAGCAAGCATCCAAAGAACAAAAGTGTTTTGCTTCATTCTCCCCACCTCCTTAGAGCCATGCCAGTGTGTGTGGTCTTCAGGCCTTCGCTCACTGAGAGGTCTTGCAGATACCTTAATAACCAGAACTCCTCGGTTATATTCCAGCATTGTTCAGAGTCCCGCCATTCTGATTTTATTGCGTTTCCCCAGGTACCTATGAGTTTTGGACCTGAAGGTTCTCAAGAACCCACTAATCCAGCCACCCAGCTTCTGGTTCTGGTATCCCACATTCTGCCACTTGCCACCTACATGGTCCTCTGACTTGGTTGTGTGCTGTGGCCTTGCTTATTCTGTGCCCTTAGTTAGATTTTTGTGGCTGCCCATCTGGGTGCTTTCACCACCCCTCCCAGCACTGCTCTCTCACTGCCCACTTTCCCAGCACAGTTGTTATAAAGACTCACCCAGAAACCCTCTGCCCTAGGGGCACCTGGGTGGCTCAGTCACTTAAGCAGCCAACTCTTTATTTCGGCTGAGGTCATGATCTCAGGGTCCTGGGATCAGGCCCGGGATCGGGCTCCACACTCAGTGGAGAGTCTGCCTGAGGATTCTCTCTCTCTTTCTCTCAAATAAATTAATTAAAAAGAATAAAAGGAAAAGAAATCTCTCTGTCCTTCAGTACCTTTTACCTTTCTAACCTGCCAGGAAGAGAGGTTGCTTCTTAACAGAGTTTAGAATCAGTCACTCACTCTCCCTCTCTTAATTTTTAGAATCAGTTACTCTCTTTCCTTCTCTTAATTTTGCAGTTCACAAAGCATACTTCATCAATGTGTGGTTATATACTTATATACAAATTAAATCAGTAACAAAATTTATATTCAAATTAAATCTAGTAACTGATAAAACTAAAGGGATCTTTCCTATTTAAAAAAAATGATTTATTCTCATAAAAATTGTGCTTTTTCAGTATAGAAAATCCGAAGGAAAAAAAAACAGAAGAAACAGCGGTCACCCATAGTGTTATTCCCTCACACACCACCAGCAAGCAATTTGGTTTCCTTCCTTCCAAACAGTTTTTTAGGCATTTGTCATATAGTCACAATCATGTGGTCCTTCTTAATATAATATGAGCACTTTTCTGTATTACTGATAATTTTCTTTAAACATAAGTTTTAATTTCTGTTTTACTTTACGTGATGGGCATACCTTACCATTTACTTGGCCATCATCTTCTTGTTAAACAATTAGCAAGTTTTCTAACTTTCAAATTATAACATATCATAGGACCTCTTCTTGCGTCATTTTTTCAAAAAATGTCTTTTTAGTACAGATTCACAAAGAACAGGCCCATTTTTAAGGTTTTTTTTTAATATATAATGTCAAATTGGTTTATGAAAAGATTATACACTAATTCCTGGTCTTCTATCAGCAATATATGAGAGTAGGTATTTCAGGGGACCTCTGTCAGTATTAGGCAGACTTCCTTTTGAAATTTTGTTATTTGAGAGGTGAAAGTCTCTCATTAATCTACATTGTGTTTTCTTTGATTACTACTGAAGGTAACATTTTCCCATAAGTTTCACAAGTCCTTTTTCGTTTCTTTGAATTGCCAATTAACATGCTTTCCCATTTACCTAATCTTAGGGTTTTTTTAATCTATATAAATTCCTTACATATTAAAATATGAAGCCAAGAGAATTGAAAGCATATGTCCACACAAAAGCATATGCGTGAACATTCATAGCCTCATTATTCATACAGCCAGGAAGTGGCAACAATCCAAATGTCGATCAACTGATGATTGGTAAACAAGTGGTGTATCCGTACAACGGAATATTTTCAGCCATAAAAAGGAATGAAGTACTGATTCATGCTACAAAATGAATGAACCTTGAAAACCATGTGCCAAGTGAAAGAAGCCAGTCACAAAAGGCCACATATCATATGATTGCATTCATATGAAATGTCCAAATAGGCAAATCCATAAAGACATAAAACCACTGGTTGTCAGGGATGAGGCTGAGAAGGGAATGAGAAGTAACTGCTGAATGAGTACAATGAAAGTGTAATAATGAAAATGTCCTAGGATTAGATAATGACAATGGTTTCCTTTGTATGTTAAATATGTATTACATATACATACTGTATTTATATATATGTAGTATGTATATGTATTAAAAATATATTTTAAACCACTGAGCTGTATACTTTAAGAGGGTGAATTTTATGGTATGTGAATTATGTATCAATAAAAATAAGATAAAAGTTTAAACTAGTAACCACAAAGGAACTTTTTTTAATCCTAAAAGGGGTGGGAGAAGCCTGAAAAACTTTATAATCTGTGCTCTAATTCTTTCTGAACCCTTTGGCATAGATAGTTAAAACATATCCTTATTTTTTATCACCATTTCCCTCTTGTCTTAACCCTGAGATCCAAAGTGAAGTGAGTGTAAGAAAATGTTCTTCCCTCCTTTTGGAGCCTTTCCATGGTTTGGTGTTAAAACCTCATTTGGCCATTTGGGTTTGGGAATGGTTCCAGCTCTTCGTAGACTGCAGTGTTAAATCTCACCATCGGGGTCTAATGCTTCCATTTCTTTTTTTATTAAGTACTTTTGACTCCCCGGGCATTGGGGAATGGAAGGTTTTAGAGAAGGGAAAGGAGAACATGCCGCAGGGAGTGAGCCACTGCTTCTTGACGTGAGGGGTCATTTGACAAGACAAACCAGGGGTGGGGAGAGCCAAAAAATCTTCTAGGTGCCAGGAATGTGGTTTTTTTCTTAAAGTGGTGTGACATTTGTGGGAGTAATTTCTAAGAGTTCAGTTCCTTTGCTGTGCGGTACGGAACAAGATCCTTCCTCCTCACCCTCCAGAGGCCCTTGCAGAGTCACGCACAAATGGTCATCCAACACCACCTCTTGTTATTTCCAAAGCAAAGCTTTGACTTGGTTTTTAAACAGGCTCCGTTCTCCCACTATTGCATGTGGCTAGTGTCTGCACTGTATATGTTCCTGTGTCTACATCAGTCTTTTCACCTCAAAGATGTGACATTTTATTGCTTCCAGAGTGGGGGGGTTGCTCTCCCTCACGGGACTCCACCAAGAGTAGAAATCTGGTATTTTGTGCTCGGAGGAGGCATTGCTTATGCTCAGCTTATACAGTAAATATGTCCCACAAAGTTTTGCCTGTAAAGCAAATCGTGTTTTAAAAGCAGTAGGCAAGCTCACTTATACCAAGGAAACCCTCCTTTGTGGTGGATATACAACATTCACCACATCTAGGAAATACCAGGAGACTAAGGGGAGCTGCAGTGTCATTGGTTCAGACGCTCATTAGACCCTACACTACATGACGGAAGCCGGTGACTCACCACGCCTGGCGTGGTTCCAGCCCCCTTACAGAGCCCACAGTCTTGGGGCAGGGTGTGAAGGTGGGGGAGTGAGGCCCAGCCCCCGATGTCAGGACCCCCATTGGTCATGCACATGAAGCTGGGCTCTGGGGAACTAGGGGGCCATCCCCACAGTCCCCTTGCCCCCTCCTCTGGCCACACACCCACACCCCTTGTGGACTGGCCAGGAGTCCAAGGTCTACAGGCTCCATGTGCCAGCCATGGAATCAGTCTGTTTGGCTTCACATCCCATCTCCACCCCTGACGGAGCTGTGCACAAAGTCTCAAACCTCTCTGCTCCTCTCTTGTCAAATGAGGGGAAAGCATACCACTTCTGTCTGAGGACTGTCCTGAGAATCGAGTGAGATAGGACGTTCCAGTACATAGCATAGCGCCCAGCTTGTAGTGAGCCCTCGTCTGATACTACTCATCGCTACCAAGATTGGAGCCTTCACCTCAGTGGTGCCCATTCCACGAAAATAGGTATTCGTTGTCTCTTGCTGTGTAACAAATGACTGCAAACTTAGCAGCTTAAACAACCCCTGTTTCTTAGCTCACAGTTCTGAGCATCTGGGCATGGTGGGGCTGACCTCTCTGCTCCCAAGACTGCGTTGGCCAAAAGCATTCTCATCTGAAGCCTTGACCAGGGAAGAATCCATATTCAGGTTCTTGGACCACTTCAGGTCCTTGTGGTTGTAGGATGGAGGTCCCCATTTCTTTGCTTTCTGCCAGCTGGGGGCTATGCTCAGTTCCTAAAGGCCACCCACACTTCTGGCCATATAGCCCCCTCTATCTGCCAAGCCAGCAGTGGAGAACATCCCTCCCCTGGAATGCCCAGTCCTTTTCAAGGGCTCAGTTGATGAGGTCAGCTGGGATAATTTCTCTTCGTTAAAGTCAACCATGCCAAATAAAATAGCCTAATGGAGGGAGTGATCGTCCCATCAGTCATGAGTCCTAGGGATGGTATGGGGTTTATAACACCAAGGGCAGGAATCTGGGGCATATCTTGGAATTATGTTGACCACGCCACTTTTCAGCAAGGCACAGACTTTCACTCCTTCCTTCCATTTGGCAGCAAAGAAGCAGAGTCCTGTGTATTCTTTTTTTTATAGCCAGTCTGAGACTACTGGCTGGACCCCATACCAGTACTGTGGTTCAGGCCTCGAGTATTTACACACCCAACATCCCATCCCAGCTGTGAGCTTTTCCCTGCCTCGGGACCTTTGGGAGTGTCTGTGCTTCCAAGACGGTCCCAATGGTCCTGCTTTCTCTCCAGCCTCCCCGGGCAGCACTGGCCCTTCTGTCCTGGGTATCCCCAGAGGACAGCACCACCACTACTGTCTTGTGGGGTGTCAGGACCCAATGTCCTACAAAGAGGAAAGCCCCATCATAAAGGATTGAAAGTGCTGGGAAATTTGGGTGACAGGTTCTGTGTCACAGTAGCTATTGCTACCAACGTGGCACTCTTCTGTCACTGAACGTCTTGCTTCCAGCATTTACGTGGTGAAAACTAAAGCAAGCCTTCCCTAGACTTTCAAGGGACTTGTTTTCTTGATAGAGAATGTAGCAAGATTGATTCTTGTCGGTGTTTCCAGTCTGACAAGGATCAAGAACCCCCTGTCATGGCTCTTCAACCCAGAAGTCATTTCTGATGTGTTTTTGCCACATCTCACCCTCTTGCCTCGTGTTACTTGACCAGAAAAGGGTAGTTGCTTGTTAAACTACCAGTTCTTGCCATGTTCCCAGAGAAGTGTATGAGACCATGCAGTCCATCTACAATTCAGCTTTAAATTCTTCTTCAGATGTCCCCATCTCAGTTGCTTGTGTTTGGTTTCTAGGTCCCCTTCCTCGTTCCTTTATTCTTATTATGATTTTCACCCAGGTAAAGTGGAGACCAGCTAAAGGGATGGTGAATGGTACCAGCAGGAAACATGCCACATCAGAGTGCAGGCCAGTGTGGCTCGACCTGTCACTCTTCCAAGTCTGCGCTGTCAGCAGCAAGGATGGCAACTTAAGCCTCAGGGCCTCACTTCTCCACACCCACCTAGGTTGGTTTCTGAGACAAAAGTGCTCACGCTGCTGAAATTAAAATTATTTGTTGTCACTTTCACCTTCCTTCCTCCTGCCATCCCTCCTCTGCCTGCAAGCTTAGGTGTCTCAAGAGAAGGTAATTTCCTTTGCAGAAGACTGCCAGTGGCCATTTCCCCTTTTTGGTACCTAGCTCCCTGAACTCTTCTCGGAAGTCCTGCAGCGTTATAACCTGAGTGTACAGGTGTTGCTTTACTGAGTGGCGTACAAGGAAATGTGAGCTTATCTGTTGTATCTGTGTTTAATGTGCACCTCGCAGCCGGCCGTAGTCTGTGGCATCCGTGGAGGGAATGTACGTTCAGCCAGACTCATTCTGGATCAAAGCAGCCTATGCACAGAGTAGGGAAGAGATTCCATCTTTTATGTCCCGCTTCAGTGGATCACCCTAGGGCTTATGTGAAGAAGAATTCCGAGGCCGCACAAGGCATAGCAGCAGATGGTGCTGTGATCAGTTGATGATGTCTGCCATGCTCACAGGAATAGGGTGTGGCAGTCCTCAGATTCTCTCTCTGACAACTCTTCCCTGAGTTGCTTAACACTGTTGGCACATCAGGATCCACAGGACTAAGGAAATCTTATGTAAATCAGGTTTTCCTTGCATAATAGAAGGAGAGCCCTTTGGTTTTGCCAAAGGATTGAAGAATAGGGGGGTCTTCGTGGCTATAATCCAAACACGTTGACCGCAGTCACAGGATCTTATTGGTCAAAGTGCTTGTTCAGCAGTTTCTCTAAGCACAGCAACATGGAGAGAAGAATGGCCAAGAGTTGATGGTGTAGGCTTTACTCGTTAGAGTAATTCCAAGGTCCCACTTGCGGAATGACATTATTCAGTGTTTCCCAGTGCCCCACAGATCTTGGGCAAGTATGTTAGTACATTATATGTTCATAATGGACCTACAGCATTGGCCATAAGTGCCACACTGCAGAACTGTATATAATAAAGGATGTTTTTATTTTAACTTGAATGCTCAGAAGTTTGTCTCATGGCAAGAAGCCTGAAGTCATGTTGGGTACAGCTCACAGCGCGGCTTCTGACTCTTCTCTCAGGAAATGGTTAGTCTGACCACCCCAAGTGGGAGGAAGAAAACCACAAGTTCTTACATAGACATTTTCATTGTGATTAACTTGTGATGTCTTGAGCCTGCATTGACTGATTTATTTCGGCTTCTTTATGTTTGTTAACGAAGGGAAGAGAGTAAACAAGACCTGTGCAGAAACATGTCTTACTCTAAACTGCAAATGTGTGAAGTGGTAGCAGAGCTGTCCCTTCTACAAAAGAGAACTGTTTTCTCCAAAATGATCTTGACTGAGTTTTGCGTTTTTGCACTGTAACCGTTTAACAAATATTTATTGAGCTCCCATAGCGTGCGGCACTGTTCTAGACCCTCAGGATGTGATACTGAGACAAAACCAAACAATAATCCCTGCCTTCAAGGAGCTTACTGTTTGTTTCCTTTCATTATTTCATAGTTATATATACGGCGTTAGTTGTTCATTCCAGTGGTAATACTTTTTCTTGGTGGATTGTGAAAGATGAGTTTTTTCTTAGTTTGATTAGATATAAGGTCCTGTTTTCAGTGGGTTTCTGATGTGTCATTTTTGTTTTGTTTTGTTGGAGTTGAAAGAGTAGTTTGTAATGAGAGTTCTCATTGGTTTAGAGTCTTTTCTCTATCTCAAGGAACAAGCCTCTAGGGAAGAATCAGCATTTCATAGCAATTTTTTAAATTGTGTCCTTCTACCCAGCCTGCCTGTTCTCCTAAGAAAGGCATTGTGAATTGCATGTTGATCACAGATATAAGGGAAACAACTGTTATATACTGTTTTGAAGACATAGATATAAATTCTTTCTCCTCTATAAATCAGGATTTCTCACCCTTGATGCTATTAACATTTGGGGCCAGTTAATTCTTTGCTGTTGGAGGCCGTCCTACGTTGTACAGTGTTTGGTAGCATCCTTGGCCTCTACCGACTGGGTACCGGTAAGTACCTCTTATCCCTGAGTTGTAGCAACCTAAAGTGTCTCCAGACATTGCCTATTATGTCCCTCGTGGGGGTGAGAGGAATAAACTCAACCCCAGCCGAGAATCGCCGGTGTAAATGATGTGATACTATGATTCAGTTCTCACATCTTCTAATTACAGTAGATCAGTGAAATCCCTGAAAAAAGCACCTAGGACAAGACCTGTCTTCTGTCTGGCCTTTGTGGGAGCTCAAAGCAACTTTCTGCCATGAAGGAGTTAATATAAAGTGAGCCAGATATTTATCAACCTTATGAAGCAATACCAATAACAAATGATGAAATTCCTTCAAAATCATGCCTTGGACGTAGTTTGCATTTCCTATTGGAAATTTGTTAAAATGGCATTCATCTACCATAAGTTAGAGAGTATGTTGGACCCAGTATACTGTAAATTAATCTTGAATGATTTACACGTAAATGTGTTCCAGATTGGGTGATCTCAGCTCAAGCAGTAGGCGGCTCATTTCCAGATATTTCCATTCTCAGGAACTGACATGGAATTCCATAAGTATTTATTGAAATGTGTAATGTAAGAGGACGTTAGAACAGTCTGATGCTTCTTTCATGTCCCCTTTCCCCAGAAAGGCAGTGCTCAGAACAGTCTCCCCCGCCAAGAGTCTCTGTATCTGATGTGGCATTCCCCACTTCGGATTGCAAGATACTAAGAAAAACTAGTTCTTCATTCTTCCTCACTACTGCAAGTCCCTTCCATTCCTGTACCAGCTTTGCCCTCCCCAGTGAACACATGTAATTACACATGATGTCATGTGTTTCTTATTTGATCCTTTGGTTCCATATGGGCCACTTTTCAGAGTTTTGGAAGGGGCATCTATTGCATGTTCTGTCTACCCCCATCAACCCGACAGGGTTTTACAGTCCAAAGTATGATCAGTTAACCGACTTTACCTTGTATTTCTGAATCCTCTTTATTTCTCACACATACCAATAGATTAAAAAATGCAGGGTCAACTCTAATAAGTCTCTGAGAGAAGGGTTGGTCTTGGATACAGAGAGAAAGGGTAAAAGAGAAACATACTGGGCTAGAGAATCTTCACTCATTTGTTTATTGAGCACCTGCTGTGTACGAGGCAATGGCAATATAGCCATGACAAAAGTGGACAGGGCCCTGTTTTCCTGGAACCCACAGTCCACTGGGCAATGAGATAAGTGGACAAACCGTGTTTTAATATGGTGCAATAGGTGCCATGATGGGAGAAATCAAGACGCCATGGGAGCACTTAGAAAGGGCATCACCCCAGCCTTGGAAGGCGGGTACAGGGATCAGAGAAGGCTTTGCAGAAGAAGCAGTGTCTTACCTGGAACATGAAGGATATGTTGCCCTCAGAACAAAGAATGTTCAAGGCCACATTCCAAGGCCTAAAGGAAAGCAGAAACAATTGAATCTTTAAGGAACTGAGAAGTTTGGTGTGTTTGGATAGTAGAGTGTGAGATGAGAGTGAGAAGTAAAAAGGAAGCAAATAAGTTTGCTTCTCAGGATTCTGACTTCAGCAAGTCAGTCATTGATGGTGGCATTTCTAAGATAAGCACAGGAGAAGTAGGTTGGAAGAGGGTGGGGTGACAATGACCTGAGTTTTTAATCTACCACTAACTCCAGAACATGAGATTGATTTTTTTTAATATTTTTGAAAGATGTCAAAAGCTAATGGAAATTTGGAAAGTTAATTAGCAGCTGAAAATGATTTTGTTACTGTAGGCTATCATGACATCTTGAAAATATACCCAGACCTCTTAGTTTCTGCCTATTTTTATTTTATTTATTTTATTTTATTTTATTTTATTTTATTTTATTATTTTATTTTATTTTATTTTATTTTATTTTATTTT
>NC_048227.1:61043162-61127181 GCF_002007445.2 Ailuropoda melanoleuca | reverse complement strand
ATTTTATTTTATTATTTTATTTTATTTTATTTTATTTTATTTTATTTTATTTTATTTTATTTTATTTTGGAGGCAGAGGGAGAGTGCGACAGGGAATCTTAAACAGTCTCCACGCCCAGCCCAGAGTTCAAAGTGGGGCTCTATCTCACAACCCTGAGATCATGACCTGATCCAAAAGCAAGAGTTAGATGCTTAACCAACTGAGCCACCCAGGTGCCCCTAATTTTATTTTGCATCCAGCAACTATTTTTTAATTTTGATACTTATCACCATCTTACTGCTTAAGATTTACGAGGTGTGTGCCTGAAGAATGGTACCCGTGAGAAAAGAAGTAAGGTGAGCTGTGCAAGGACTGTATTCTGGCTTTTCCAGCATTCCTCTACCCTCTTGCTTAGATTTTTTTTTTTTTTGCCATAATGAAGGTTTTTATTCTAATATCACATGGACTCACTTTCTAGAGCATACATTATTCTTTTAGATGACTAAAGAAAAGCATAAGTATTATTGGGCTATCTTTAAGCAGGTGTGTAATGTTCGAGGATTTTAAGGGGTGCAGACCTCATTTGAGGGCTTTGCTGCTGGTAACCATACTCTGTGTGGCTCTTGTCACCCAGAGAACATGGGGAACAAATGTGATTGTCAAGTTAAGGGCCATGAGATTGCTTCTAACCATCAACCTAGCCACTGCTTTTCCTCATGTCCCTTTTAGGCCTGAAATAGCCAAGGGCAAGCCTTATAAATGATTCCTCTTTAATCCAGCAACTAAGGAGCACCCAAAAGTGTCTCCCTTTTGTTTTCCACAGGAATTTAGATAATGGGCTGTGTGCAATGTAAGGATAAAGAAGCAACAAAACTGACGGAGGAGAGGGATGGCAGCCTGAACCAGAGCTCCGGGTACCGCTATGGCACAGACCCCACTCCGCAGCACTACCCCAGCTTCGGCGTGACCTCCATCCCAAACTACAACAACTTCCACGCAGCCGGAGGCCAAGGGCTCACTGTCTTTGGAGGTGTGAACTCTTCATCTCATACCGGGACCTTGCGTACCAGGGGAGGAACAGGTAAGAATTAAGCTGCTCTTCATTCTTTTGTCAATTGAACATTTGTGTTCAAGTCAGCTCCCTTTGACTAAGGATTTAACATTAAATTTTTCATCAGCCTCCGTCTAGCCACTGCCAGAAGAAGAGCTATTAAAACAAAAAAAACAAAAACAAAACAGGGCTTGGTGGACAAATGCAATGCTGGCTACCATGGTACGAGGTGACCCCAAGTTGCTGCTCTGTGAGGTTCTGCATGGGTTCAGAGATACAGCTTCTACTAAGGGCTCCAGGCCAATCAGTGGTCTCAGCCTTGGCTGGCTGACTCAGAATAACTAGCAGCTTTTTCAAAACCCTGAGTCCCATCCCAGATCTTTTGAATCAGAAGCTCCAGGACTGGATCTGAGAATTTCTGTTTTGGCCTCTCTAGACATTAGTGCACTTTCCTCCCATCCCCCAGTTAAGAGCCGCTTTGCAGGGGGTAGCACCTCATCCCTCATCTTGCTAATCATCAGCCTACCTGTCACCTCCCAGCCAGTGGGGCCATTTGGCAGGATCCCTTTTTGGCCATTCATCTTCACTGATTCTCTTTCTGATCTTCCCGTCATCTTCCATATGACGGAGTTCATCAACCCTCAAGTGTATCACGCATGTATCTCGTTTATTTTAAAATCAAATCTTATGTATCCTTAAGGAATCCTTCTCATTTTTTTTTTCTTTAAGCTTCCTTCTCTTTCGCACCACGAGGCTCTGTTTTACTGCCATGTACATTTGCTGACTTAGCTAATACTTTGTAAAATATCTGGCATACATTCTCAGACATATGTTTTGCAAAGTATTTGTAAGTTATCTCATGCATCCTTAGCCTTCCAAATCATCTCCCAGCATGTGAATCATGGTAACTAGATATTTGACATTATTTGTTCCAAGAGTGTTTTGTTTATTAGAAAAGTTTAAAGAAATATACAAAGAGCCATTATGCTCTTGGCTCATCTGGGAGCAGATGTGTTATATAAGGACCCACTGTGCCTTTTTACCTGGGGAGTTGGCATGCAACAAGGCAGTGTAGTTCTATCCAGGGGACCTGACCCAGAGCTTTGGGCATTGTATCATTGTGTTGTAGTGGATCCAGTTTTCTCTTCACAGTGGACCTCACATGAGGGAATGAATGTTAGTACACTTACCAATCTTTCCTACCTTCCTGGAAGGCACCTGGAATGGAGGGAGGAAGGAAAGAGGCATACTATGGAAGTCTGTCTCTGAGGATGCAGGAGGGGAAAAAAGAGCCAAAAATGCTCCAGCACACACTTGCTGTGCCTGCTGAGTTCTTTGCCAACAGGACTGAATTCTGCTGACGCGGACATTGACCTTGTTCATTCATTCACGAATGCTGGATATGAATCCCTGTGTCTGCAGGTATCATTCATAAAGTCACTAGAAAGGGATACTTGCCTTGAACATGGGAGTCTATACTGTAATCAGGGATAATCTTAGTATAAGAGGCCACCTGGTCCCTTTAAAATTTGGGAGTTGAAACATAATACTCCCAAATGTTGGCAGATCTCTGTGCCTTGTATTATTTGGCTTTGTTACATGTGCATGTCTGTCTCCCTACCACTGCTTTTAGTGCTTTAAGGCCCAGAACAGTGTCTGTGTGCCCCTGTGACCTCCTTTGACTCCCCCCTCCATCCTTAGAAGATAAAAAACCCAGTGAGAACTTGCCGGCACCGTTGCAGGGAGAGAGTGGGAGATTGGAGGTGTCCGGCCTTTGTGTGCCTTGTCTTCCACACAGTGGAGCTTGGGTTTGTTTTCAAATTATGTAACAAAAGGAATCTGTTACTAGAGTGTTCAGTGAGAATAAGCATAACCTTACAGGCCTCCACTTTGTTTTAAGGCAGTCTCTTTTCCAACCTTTCAAAGAAATTTAAAGTTGCCAAATTAGCCCTGCTGCTTTGCATGGTCAGACCTCCTGAATGCCAGTTCTCCTACAGGAAGTCCCACTTGGGATGGGTTGGAAGAACAAGACCCACCTCCTTCTCTGTCTTTTGGATAGTTGCACAGGCCCATCTGCTCCCTTGGAACCACTGACACAGCAAAATGGTAGCTTGGTAAAGAGTGGAATCCATGGTGTACATTCTTTAGGCCACATCAGACACTTTGAAGTGTGCCGAGATCAAAATGAGGAGCCAGACAGCAGAGAAATGGAATGTATTAGTTAACAATTGCTGCATAACGTATTACTGCAAACTTAGCAGCTTTAAAACGATACGTATTTATGATCTCACAGTTCCTGGGGGTCAGAAATCCAGGAATGACTTAACTGGGTCCCCTATTTCAGAACCTCTCACCAGCTGCAATCAAGGTGTGTTGGCCGGGCTGCAGTCACCTCACAGCCCAACTGAGAAGGATCTGCTGCCAAGCTTGTGTGGTGCTGGCAGGACTCAGTTCCTCATTAGCTGCTGGCCAGAGGTCACCCTCAGTTCTTTGCCATGTGTGTCTTTCCAGCATGGCAGCTCACTTCATCAAATTGTTCAAGCCAAAGTGGCAATACAGAGAGTCCGCTGGGAAGACAGAAGTTGCAATCTTTTGAAGCTTGATCACTTATGGGACATTCCATCACCTTTCCCATGCCCTGTTGGTTAGAAGCAAGTCACTAGGTTCGCCCACACTCGGGGGAGGGGGATTACACAACAGCATGAATACCAGGAGGTGGGAATCATTGAGGACTATCTCAGAATTCTACCTACTATAAGAAGGAGGTCCCAAGCCAAATGGGATGCTGGAGATTTTCTGTTGTTAACAGCAGACTTGTGAAAGCAGGAAGGGCCTCTGTGGGGAGTCCACCAGATGAGAAGACATACGGTGGGTACGAGGAGAAGTACTACAAATCAATGCAAGGATAGGCAAATTTGTGGTAGGAGAAAGGGAGTCCCCAGAGCAATTGCAGATGCCAAGAGCAAGACATCCTCTAATTGGGGTGAACATTTACGGAGAGGGTCTTCCAAGTCCCAGGCTGCAGAAGGAATTTCCTGTTACATTCTCCATTACTGTTAGGTCACGGGAAGAGTGATATGTTTTACCCTGAACCTAACGTGGGCTCCTGAGAGGAGGAGAATTTGTAGCTTTAATTGCTGCAGGCCTCCGCAGATCTGACCTGTAACACCACTGCTGCCCCTTGGTTGTGGACGTGACATTGATATCTGTCTCTTCCCGAGGACTCGTTCAGAGGCGTACACAGAGAAGTGCACCTCCCACTCTAGGTTTTAGTCAGATCAAATCATGCTTCCCCTACAAAGAACAAGGCATAACTTCAGCCCTGCAGCTCTGGTTTCACACATTAATTACATCACCGCACCATGTTATCAGTGCCGATTAGATGTAGATTTTGAGAATGAGATTTTAGTGAAGATGTAATTTCTTGAAATTAATTTCCCCTTGTGTAATAATCTCTCCCCTTTTGCTTTTGTTTTGTCAGGAGTGACCCTGTTTGTAGCCCTTTATGATTATGAAGCACGGACGGAAGATGACCTGAGTTTTCACAAAGGAGAAAAATTCCAAATATTGAACAGCTCGTAAGTTCGGAGAGGGACGGGAACGTATGCAGATGTTTCAGATTGAGAAAGAATACTTGTGTTACCAGCCTGTGCCTTTTTGGTGCCTGAAATGCTAGAGGAACACTTGCTAAGTTCATTAATGTGTGGCAGTTGAACCTAGGAAGTGAAGAGGCAATGAACCAGGGCAGCGTTTTGTGGCACTGGTGTCCCAGGAGCTTTGGGAGGACACCACAGTAGCAGAGTGAATGCTTTTGGTTTAAAGTTGGAAAAGCTCTAGAATTGCCCCCTGAAGATCTGCATTTTCAGATGATTGGCACAAAGCTTGCCTAGCCGCATTACCCTCTCTCTGCCTCGAGATGGGTTTTTTGTTGTTGTTGTTTTGCATTTTGCAAGTTGTACTAGCTGAGCCCTCACTTAGAGCTGGCAACAAGTTCCTTCTGTTTTCAAAACTGCTAAATATTCTGATTGGTGAAGCCTGTGGAGGCGTTTCCCCATAGTGAAAATTCGCGAGTGACTGAAATCTTTGTGAGATGGAAGGAGACGTGACTTCGCCCACTTGTGAATGACTACAATGTGTGCATTTTAAATGTGACCAGTAGGAACAACAGTTAAACAGGCAATGGGGACGTTTCAAGGGTAAGAATCACTCATTCTCAGGATAGAATCAAATTCAACTTTTAATATTTCCATTAAGAAGAGTAAATATAGATATATTTGGCATCATATATAGGGAAACATATTTCCTTGTAGTTTTTAAATATTGCCTCTATTAGGTTAAGGCAGTGTGCCTGCCAAAAAACTTCTGGCTTCAAAGAAAACGGTGATGGGGGCTCCCGGCTGGCTCAGTCTAGTAGAGCATGCGACTCTTCATCTTGAGGCTGCGAGTTGGAGCCCCACATTGAGTGTAGAGTTTACTTAAAAAAAAAAAAGGAGGGGTGCCTGGGTGGCTCAGTCAATTAAACATCCCACTCTTGATTTTGGCTCAGGTCATGATCTCAGGGTCATAAGGTGGAGCCCTATGTCAGGCTCTGTGCTGGGCATGGAGCCTGCTTAAGATTCTCCCTTTCCCTCTGCCTTCCCACCGCACCCCCTCCCCCAGCCACTTAAAAAGAAAAGAAAAGAAAATGGTGATGTCCCCATCAGCAAGTCAGGCCTTCTCTGCCCTACCTCAGGTTTTCCTTGTGAGCGCTCCCCAGGGATTGGGGAGGAATGCCACCCCAAGGCTGGGGGCCCACCAGGAAGTTCTCCTATGCCTCCAGGTCCACTTGCTCTGTACTCCGTTCCTAGAACAAACCATGGTGGCAGAAGGACCGGTCAAAGCCTGGCTCTTCAGCTTTATTGAGAGCTCCAGAAAGAAGAGCGGTGAACGAGAGGAGCGAGAGGCGCCCCAGCTCATCCCTGTCCTAGCAAAGAGAAGTGGTCATTGTAACAGGGAACTCCTTCAGGCCTGAAAACTGCCTCCTTGGAAAGCCCACCCCTTCCTGGGACACCCCCAACTCTCAAAATACACCACCTTTCAAGGACAGGAGCTGGATTCCTCCCACAAGAGGCCAGTCACTCTTGTGGACCTCAGAAGACCATGTCTACATAGTAGCGCCGTTGGGGTTTTTTTAAATATTATCGTCATTATTAATGGGTGTGGGTGGGTTTTTTTTTAACTATTTAAATATATGCAGAAAACCGCACATACGCACATATCAGAAGTGCGTGTGGAGGTGGTGGTCGCACAACAATGTGAATGTGCTTAGTGCTGCCCAACTTTATACATAGAAATGGTTGAAATGGTAAATTTTGCTATGCATGCTTCTCCACACGTTTTGAAAGTGTGCAGTTGGCTGTATTTGCACAACCTGAACATGCTTGTGCAACCAGCACCCAGATCAAGAACATGACCCGCCCCCTACAAGCCCCATCAGAGCCCCAGAGATTTTTTTAAAATAGTAAACAGCTGCCATTTATTGAAGGCTCCTATGTGCAGCCATATACCAAGTTGCAAATGTTCTCATTTATCCTTCACGGCAGTTGTCTGCGATGTACCTCACAGTCGTCCTTTGACATATGAGGAGCCAGAGCCTCAAATTAGGGAGCGGCCCAGGTGCACAGAGGCACTGGCAGGTGGCAGAGGCAAGGGTGAGGTGTGGGGATGGCATCCTGAGTGTTGTGTCACATTTGGTCTCGTAAAGGCCCAGAGGACCGCCCCTCCCAGCCCAGAAGGGACTGAACCTTTCTAGATACATGAAAGTTTGGAAGGTTGGCTGGGAGGTGGGGGAGAGGGGAATTTGGCTTTGATCTCTTCTGATGTATGATTCCTTATTGTTAGTTTGATTGTCAGATGAATGCTTCTCCTTGGAGTCTACTTTGAATTCCAAAGTACCCTCCACTTTCCCTCCCCATTCTGTGCAATATTCTCGCAGTCCCAAAGTTGGTTAGAACTTTTAACCAACTTCTGAAAGGTGAGAACTAAGGAGTAGTAGGAAGTACCACACAGCTGTTCCTCTGAGGGTTTTGTCCACACTGCAAGGGCACCTACGCATCTGATCACAGGCCGCTTCCAAAGCCAGTCCTTGCCAAAGTCAAATTCATGACTTCTTCCTTTGTTATTCTGGATAGGATCTACAGTGGCATTCAGTTGAAATTTTGGAGAAATATTCCAGGAAAATCCAGTCTATCTCAATCTGTGTTTTATGATTTGCATGCGTGGCTTTTAGTGTTTACAGGCTTCGAGGCTCTGGCCTTGTTCTCTTAGAAGAAAGCGTTACAAAGGTTTTTTCCCTTATTTACTGTTCTTCCTACTTTGCCAGTGGAATTCCTCATCCTACGAGCCATTTAAATGCCCTTTTCCAAGGTTATGGGGGAAAAAATAAGGTTTTTTACAACAAATACAGTACCTTGAAGTAAAGGGTAATAACAGGGAAGAGGAAATCATGAAGGACAAACAAAGCAATAATAGAGAACCAGATGGCATGCGTCTCCTTCCCCCTCCCCCCGCCCCTCCCAGCCCCTGGCTCTCCTCTGCTGGGGGGAGGGGGATGGCGCTCTGTTCTCCCTGGGGCAGCTGCCACACCTCCTGGTGCCTGTGTCCTCCCACTCCTTACCCCATCCAGAGGCAGAAACGGGTGGTGGCAGGGCTGGTCTTTGTGTTTTCAAGTGCAGCAGGACCCGTGCGGTACATGTGCGTGCTTATGTCCAGAGCCAGTGGCACTGCTGCCCAGCATGGGGTAAGGTTCTTCACTGACCTGTTACAAGTACTCAGTGCAGTGCATTTGGACATCATTCAACTTGAACCCATTTTACAAACTATTTAAATTCATCTGTTTTATTCCCTATTTTCAAGTTTCATGACTAGTGATTTACCACCTAAAAACACTCTTTAAAATATAATAAACATGTTACACAGAGTGGAATAGTGCCTACAGTAGTGACTGCTTTAAAGTTCTTTTCATCTTGATAAGGAGAAATCCTGGGTTAGAGAGTCCCATCTACCACAGGATAAAATTGTTATGGATATGCTCTCTGACAGTAAGATGGCAGTAGCCAAATTGAGAAAGAATATAGCATTTATAATAAAAATGCCTCACAGCTCAACGGATCAGGCTGACTTCGATGTGCAAATGCCACTTCCTGGCTGTATTAGGGGCCAACAAACCCAAAGAGCAATTTCGGGGATTGAGAACAGGCTCTTTTAATAAGTCTTTAAATTAGAGGAATGGGGGAAGCTGTTATAAAAACTTGAAAGTTATTCTAAATCAGAGCCTTAAATCCTATATTTGAGTCAAAGCAAGATAAGTTAAAGAAAATTCTCACCAACGCTAAATTAATGAAATATCTGAACTGTAAGAACAGGTTTTTTTAAAGTGCAGTTTTAATAATGTTAATTACAGTAATTCAAGAAGTAAAAAGTAGCATAGTAAAGATTCTGTTTTCCTAAATCAAGGTGAATGATTTGTAAAGAGTCTTATTTGTGGGTGAATTGGGCTTCTAATGTATTAAAAAGATTATTTATTATTTGGTCAAAAGATTTTTTTTAATAGATGTTTTGAGCCTGTACCAGGCTCTCTAGGCACAACCTGTGAGGCTTACTACATACTACATTGTTTTCTTGTCACCTCATATCGCCTTTGATGGAAAAAGTGACCCTAGACGGCCTCAAAAAAGAAAAGGATTTTATCTTTCTCATGAGTAACTGAAAACCCTTGTGAGATTATGGAGTCACTTAAGAGAAAATCATGAATTCCTGATACATGACTTTAGAATGAGCTGATAGTTGGATTCTAATCTGTGCTAAACTATTTCGGTGCCAACATCAAAATGAGATATTAATGCTGGATTTGAAATGGAAATTGTAGTTGACCCTTGAACAATGGGAGGTTTGGGGTGCCAGCTCCCCCCACGGCAGGTGGTCAAAAATCTGCATATAACCCTGACTCCCCAAAAACTTCTAGTAGTCTACTGTTGACTGGAACCCTTAGCGGTAAACAGTCAATTAACACATATTTCTTCTATGTATTATATATACCGTGTTCTTAGAATAAAGTGAGCTACAGAAAAGAAAATGCTATTAAGAAAATCCTAAGGAAAAGAGTACATTTACTGTACTGTTTTTATTGGAAAAGATCTGCATATACGTGGACCCATGCAGTTCAAACCCATGTTGTTCAAGGGTCAGCCATACTTGATTAATCCCAGATCATCTGAATAAGACTGGGCTTGTCCCAGCCCCAGCAAAATGTACTGGCTTCCTGCCTCAGGTGGCATTTCCATGTTCCCCAACATTGATACGACATTCTTAATTTAAACCGATTAGAACTAACTTGATGAAGGTTGCAGTTAAAGATAAGCTTCTGCTAAAAGCTCTTAATTTTTTACGATTTTGGAGCATTTCCTGGGTGTGGGGTTTGGGAGGTGGAGTGAGGGAAAGAGAAAGGAGGTAGGGAGATGGTGGGTATTGTTAATTTTTTTTATGATGAAATGTCTCCATCTGGTGGAGTTTCAGAGCAGTAACCATTGTCACCATCTTAAAGCCTCCAAAGCCATTTCTTAGCATGTGTTCAAAGAAAAAAATTAACTTCTACATGTGTTCCTAGATGATATATTTAACAACTGCATGAATTTCTTTCAGAGGACACAGAAGTGAAACCAATACAGACTGTTCAAATGTTAACAGTTTTAATTTCATGATTGGAGGCCGAAAGGCAGAGGCATGCAATAGGGAGCAGCACAGAGTAGATTCCACAGATCAGTAAAGACCAGCTCTTAAGTCGAGGGGTGGGTTCATATACACATATGTTCTTTGTTATGTATCAGTCATTTCCTAAGACAAATCTGGACATAAACTAAATTTGAGTTTTATTAACAAAGGACTTCTTAGGTATGAGAAGTTATCTCCCTGTTTTGGTTGACTTACCTGTTTAAATTTGTTTAATAGGGTGAAAAGGGAAAGACTGAAAAATGAATTAAAACATAAATTTTTAGGGGTACCTGGGTGGTGCAATTGGTTAAGTGTCTGGTTTCGGCTCAGGTCATGATCTCAGGGTCGTGGGATGGAGCCCTGCATTGCGAAGCCTGCTTAAGATTCTCTCTTTCTCTCTCTCCCTGTGCCCCTCCCTCCTCTAAAATAAATAAATAAATCTTTAAAAAAAAAAAGACATAATTTTTTAAAAGCCTTTGTCAGCACCCTGTTTTCTCATGGGCTATTTTATGTCACTTGCACTGCCAAGGACTCCCCCGCGACCACACCCGGAGTATGTGCAGGCTTGTCACTGTCTGTCCCTTTATTAGATTCTATCTAGACTTGTTCTCATCAGTCACCTCGCTCAGAGAGTCGGCCTTTGGAGAATGAGGCTCTTGAGTAAGGCTTGTGTTAATATAGAGGCCAGTTATTCTCTACCGAATTCCATCAGTCTGAGGAAGATCTTGACTGGGGCCAAAAGCCAACACATTTTCTTCCCTAGCTGAGGGTTTTGACACAGAGTCCAGCCACAAATGATTTAAAAAAGGGGGAGGGGGGGCTAGGGGTCTTTCTTGATGCCTCTAAGGACCACAAAAGAAAGGAGAGAAGGCACCGGGCCCCTGCTGAAGAGCAGTCTGACAGGTCTGGTATGCTCAAGGGCAGTGGCCTCTCCTCCTCCCCTGCCCTCGCACCCCTCGCTGCAGGCTGGTACAGGGTTCTGTGGACACCACACGTGGCAGGGCTGCAGCCTTGCGTATGCTCTGTTCCTGCTTTCTGTCACACGTCCACTACTATGAGTCTACACACATGAACTCTAACCACTGAACTGACCCGTTTGTTCTAAGCTGAGAGTGGTGTTCTGAGAGCCCGCCCCCCTCCCCCCGACTGAGACAGGCCATCGCCTGCAACATGGGGTCTTACAGAGTGGTGAGACTCAGAACCTCAGTGCCTGGCCAGTATTCGTTCTCCCCCTGCACCTGTACACACACAGCGACCCCCACCCTTCCTTCCTGCCCACCAGACTCAGGTCAGTGCTGTCATTCGTCAACAAAATAACCTCAGGTTGAAAATGTGAACAAGGCTTAACCTATTGTCCTTATCTTTCTACCCCTTGTCTTGAAAGCGAGCAAGGCAGGTATTAGGAGTAGGCTTTCAGTCCTTCCTGGGCCTCCTAGCAGGCTTCCTTTCTCAGAGGATCTGCAGATCTGTTTTTCTTTTCTTTTCTGATGCATCTGGTGGTAAATGACTAACAAAATAACACTAAAGCCAGCAAACAGTTTGCATCTCTCCAAGAGTACGGAGGGTGCTGGTTACCTCAGGACGTGAGACGAAGTAGAGACTGAGCTCGATTAGCAGTGTCAGGGCGCGCCTTATTTTTCTTCTAGCTTTGCTGAGATATAATCCACACATAACATTGTGTAGGTTGTGCTGGGTTGTGTACACTGTGATGGGTTGACACATGTATATATTGTGAATGTTTACACAATAACATGTCCTTCACCTCACGTGACTACCATTTTGTTTTTGTGGTTACAGGGTTTTTCTAAAGTAGCCCGAGGCTGGGTTCCCTTCCCCTCTGTCCAAGTTGGGGATACTTACCAAACAAATGCCCCTTCACCCCAAGAGCGCTCTCTCATGACCAGGGTCCTACTTTCTTAATTTGCAAATAAAATAAGAAATGAGAGACAGCACTGGATTCAAGTCACAGTTGACTCAGATGGTAGCCATGTGACCCTTAGAGAAGGCTGTGTTGGAACTTGGGGAAATCAGGCAGTGGAATGACTAGGAGATAGTCTTACACTCTTACAGCATTGAGTCTGTAACTGCAGAATATTGAAATGGTCAACACATTCACTTCCTTTTCTCTTTGTTCTCTGCAGGGAAGGAGATTGGTGGGAAGCCCGCTCCTTGACAACAGGAGAGACTGGTTACATTCCCAGCAATTACGTGGCTCCAGTTGACTCTATCCAGGCAGAAGAGTATGTTTTGTTTTGTTTTGTTGTTTTCACTCAACTACTTGCTTTTAAAAGTTAGCCGTCACAATAAAATGCCATTAACTTCGTGCCGGAAGGAGAAGAAATTCACTAGAGCGATTTCAGGGTTGAGAGAAGATGGTGATGCCATGTTTTCCCAGGCATCATGCTGCGGGTTTTGCCGTATTTATGTAATTCTTGTACTATTATTAACTTAATATTTTTTCTTTGCACCTGCTTTTTAAAAACATTCTTACTTTGAAAGGGAACTTTTTATCAGAACCCTAGTGAAAACCCAATATTACTTGCCATAGATAGAAATTAACCAGGAAAATGTGAAGTTCTGGCCAGAGCATATATTATTATTGTGAACCCAAGATTATAAGCCTATAGTCTGCTGAAAAAAAAAGTGAGAGAGAAGGAGGGAGAAAGAATGGGAGTGGGGAGGGAAGGACAAAGACAGAGAGGGGGTCAAGGGGGTACATAATTATTAAAGATCAGCATGCGATTTCCTTTCTCGGTGGAATCACAAATAGTAAGGGGGTACTGAAGACGTACATTCCATGCCCCAGGTAGAAGTATCTCATATACAGTGTGTTCCACAACTCGGGGAAATCCTCTGATGATGCATTTCAAATGTTCTTTTTCTTTGAGTTGGGGTCTTAGTTGGTTTCTTTGATAGTAAATTGTGACTAACAGTTAGTTGGACCAAGGATTTCACTGGTACCAGTCTGGGAAGATGGTTAGTAGGCTGAGGGAATTCTAGAAGGGACACCATCGTTCCTTCTCCTGACCTGTAGAGATTCATAGGCACTTCCAAAAGAGAGAACTATCAGAGTGGCTTGTGTGACGACCCTCATTTCTGAACTGAGGGAAAGAAAACTGGCCCCTGACTCCCAAACTTAGGGACCTGTCCTCCTCCCTGATACCCTGGGATCTGCCTCTTCTGCTAGTCTTCCCTTACAAGTAAGGGAGTCAAGGAAAATCAGACACAAGGCCCAACCTCTGGCTCTGATACTGCATTTTGCCCTGGATTTGTTTAGGCATGGCGAGGAGGATTAGACTGCACGCCCCGCCAAATCCCCAACTGAACCGCCGTCTTGCCTTTAATTCCTTTATATTTGCTCTGAGAAGATCGCTTTTGTTCCCTACTCTCAATGCTCAATGGTTCTGCACTCCTTTTTTCTCCTAGTGAGTGTGTTTTATCATCAGAGAATAAAGGAATGTGTATTGAATTTTTATTTTAGGGCAGATTTGCAAACATCTTTGTGTTCTTTCAGAATAAAAGGTACCACTAAAACATGGCATTATTTTGATTTAACTGGGAACCTACCAAATATATATTTAAATTATATAAATGTATAATGTAATGAATTTTTAAAATACTTTCTTTAAAGAACAAATTAGTGTTTTAGGAAGATAACGCATATGGTTTTACATAGGCAATTAATTACCATTATCTGAAAATGCTATTGTTTTAGTTCCATCCATTGTTCTAACAGCTCTCTTTTCACCACTATTCGCGTTTATGCTGCATTTTCATTGGGTGACGGGTGCAAACCCAGGAAGTCATTTCTCATAAATAATTGTTATGATTCTCTTTCTACCATCTAGTGCTAGGTTAGGATCGTTACATAGTCCAGTGCCTTTAAAAGTCACTGAGGACCTCTCTTGCAGCATGTCTTTTCTTACCGTCAGTGAAGCTCTTTCATTCACAAAAGAATTTGACAGTGAACACATAATAGCTATGTTCAAGTATAATGAATTAAAATTTCATTTTAGAAACTGGATCCTTCCACAGGTGAATATTCTAAAATTGTTTCTAGGCACAGATTCCGACGGGGCGCTCCTGAATGCTGCCTCGGATTCTCGCAGCACCTGCTGCAGCTCATTCAGCACCCAGTGCGGAGACGCTAGCTAATTGCCAGGCCATGGTTAGGGCTGGAGAGTGGAAGGGAAGATAAAAGATAAATAGCAGAGGTTGTGAGGTGACTGGATGTGATGCCTTCTTACATGGCACCCGAGTGTTGTCACGGGGAGGATATGAGACGTCTGCAGCAGCCAGTCATTTGTAAGGACGTGCTTGCCTCTGCATCGTGACCTGTCCCCGCGGCTCTGCCGGAGCACACATGCGCAGATCCCCGCCCATCTGCTAGGCAGATCCTTTCATTTACCCAAATCCTCATACCTGCTGCCCAGGAAGAGCATGAAGACAAGCATCCAAGGACAGCAGTCATCTCAGATTAGGGGTAGTCTTGACAATTTTTGTCAAAGTTGCTATAGGTACAAAGTTACTGAAAATATCATGTCTTTGTTCTTTATTCATTCTGACTGACTTTTTTTTTTAGTGCCTGATTAATGATCCTTATGTAGACTAAGGCTGTGTTTCATTATTTCCCAGGGGTTGTAATTATGCTCAGAAATCCCAGGGTCTTGTAGATGTGCAGGGAAGGGTCTCTTGCAGTCGCCATTTCAAAACAAGGTTTTAGATTTCTCTTTTTGTGAATGCAGGTGGCGGTTTTAACACGAACCGGCTCTTGTCACCTCTGGAAGGAAAGGAAAATCGCCCACAATTCAAATCTGACTTTTTTTTCTTCAGAGAGTGAAAGAGATGGATGAGGGATGGAATCAGGAGGAGACTGAAAGGGAGCTAGATGGGGCTAGGAAAACACAGACAGGGAAAGGCTAAGGATGCAATCAGAGGTGAAGAAGATTGCTGTTGCCTTCTTGTGAATGATCCTTACAAAACGCTTCCTTCCTTTGATCTCACTTAAAGGTGGTACTTTGGAAAACTTGGCCGAAAAGATGCTGAGCGACAGCTTTTGTCCTTTGGAAACCCAAGAGGTACCTTTCTTATCCGTGAAAGTGAAACCACCAAAGGTAAGATAAGGAGTTGAAGAACTTGGTTGTCATTCAAATCTGTGGATTAGTCAGAGGGGATGAAAGACTTATCTCTAACGTACAAGGATTTTTAAATGGCATATATCCTCCCTGCCTTGTGAGCAGAGCCCTATTTTCAGTTTTCCCTCCTGGCTCTAGAGCTGCAGACAGCTCCAGAGGACTGCAGAGGCTCAGAACCAAGCTATTCCTCCCGAAACAGGGGCCGGCAGCTTCACTCCTGCAGGCACACAAGATCACAGAATTTGTAGCAGTTCTTTAGAATTAACGATCTTCTATAGCTTTTAGTTCCTTCCTCAGGCACCAGTCCTACAGGTTGTTTTTGCATTCCTTTTATTTTTTCAAAACTGAGGACTGCTTTTCCTCTAGCCACTGGCCTTTCATTTGTTAACCACACACTGGAGCCCACAAGAGAAGCTGGAAGATGAGGAGAGCGACCCCAGCCTGCGGGTCTGTGTTTCTCTTCATCCGCTCCCCAGGGGAGTTGGGTCTATACCATGTTAGGCAACACAAGGGTATGGAAGAGAGTATTGTAGGAAAAAATCCAGGAAGATTTCTTTCTCAAGGATAAAATCACTTAATTGCTAATATCTTCTGACATTTGCAAGAAATAAGTGTTTTCTTCTTCTGTTACTGAGTGGAAGTGTGTGTATGCGTATGTGTGCACCCAGATGCACGCATGCTTGCATGTGCACCCTCTTCAGAATTATTAATCAGAATACTCAGGTAACTGAGACCCCAGAAACAAATGAGTTCTCAAAATGAGAACTGCTAATGCTTTCCATGTTTACCAGGTGCCTATTCACTGTCAATCCGAGATTGGGATGATATGAAAGGAGACCACGTCAAACATTATAAAATTCGCAAACTTGACAATGGTGGATACTATATTACCACCCGGGCCCAGTTTGAAACACTTCAGCAGCTTGTACAACATTACTCAGGTAACACTAATGCTAACTAACCACTAACCACTGGTATACTGGAGGGAATGGGTAGGCAGGGGTGGGGGTGTTGAAGCATATACAAGGTCAGCAGTGACATAGTTTTCTTTGCCAGCCATACAAGGTGGGGCTTGGCTGAATAGGTTCTATTGACGTCTTTCTACCATAGTTATTATTAGTTCCATACATTTGTCAAAAGATTCTGTAACATTCTAGTTCCCAAGTACAAAGCAATAAGTTAAATTGTAAAAGTTGTCATCTTTTCCCGTTCCCCTGGAGTCTGTTATCAGAAACCGTGACAGGAGAGGGAGCAGTGTCTGGGAGGGAACTCATGGGGGGCTCCTGTAGGGGGCCCCCAGTTCACACTCAGCACTCACAGGAGTGACTGCACACGCTTTTCGTTCCCATGACCCAATGAATTTTGCAATCCATTTATCATGTTCTGCTTCTCCACCGATACTGCTATTTCCTAACTAGATGTAGACTATGTGACCCACAGCTCCTAGATCTGTTACAGCTATTGTATTAAACTTACACATAGTCAGTAGATCAGTCTCTTTGCTAGAAATATATACTTATTAGGAGTTTAGGTGTGCAGTCTGTACATTTTGGTAAAGACTATGGTCTTATATACAAGAGTCAAAATGATCACTTTCTTTCCAAGACTAGCAGGAGTATCCCACTATATAACGTATACACACAGGTGGATTTTTGTATAGCCACATATGTGCAGCTATAGATCTATATCCCCTTAAACCCAGCAGGTTTTTTGTGATATGTGTACGTGTGTGTATATATGTATACATATACATGCATACACACATACACACATTTTATATTGTTCTTCAGGACAGTAACAAAACCCCAAAATAGTACATGACTTGACCTCAACTATTGCTTGATGCACATTCATTTAAAAAATGTGTGTATAATTTTTTAGCTCCAAAAAAAGCAATCTTTTGAAGATGACAATAAGAAATGCCTATCAATTAATCCTGGGCACTAATGAAAAAGTGAAAAAATTAACAACACTTGGAGTACTCGTTGATTAGGGCATTGAGTACCTTTAGTTTATGTGGCTTCTAATGAAATATTTAGTAGAAATGAAGCAGAATATCTCCCCGAGCTTATGCAACATACTCAAAATGCCTGCATGTGTAAGGATTTTTCAAATGCTGAAATATATTTCATTACAGCCAAACATCAGCAGGGTCCCCAGGGTTTGGATCATTTGAAAATATTGTGTTGGAAAGGGCACCTTAATAACATCGTAAAGCTGGAAGGAGAGAAGGGATATGAAAAGCAATAGACATTTTTTAATCTCAAAAAAAAATCCATCTCAAGTTAGATTTGTTTTTATATTGGCTTTTCCTCTTCCCTCTTTCTCTCTCCCACACAATAAAGTGCCTTTGAAATATTGACACATAAATAATTTCCTGCCTAAACATCTCAGAACCTGATTCTACCAAAAAGAAAGGAATAAAAAGTAACTTAGAGCTGGTTCCTGGAGAAAAAACAACACTACATATGATTTTCCTGGATCTGAGGGGCCTTCAGTGGGGTGTGGTGGGGCGGGGCTCTGTCCATCTCACAAACCAGGCTCTCGACAGCCTTTGTCACTGCCCTGATTCCTCGTGCTTTGTTACCTTTTCTTACCTGACAGATGTTTCGCTTGGCATTCAGGCAATTTCCTCCCTTACCACTGCTAGATTCTAAAAGGTATATTCTTAAAAGAAAGAAAGAAAGAAGGAAGGAAAAAAAATTTCCAAATAACCCATAAATGGTAACTTTTTTCCTTTGTTTTTTACATAGGAAATAGAGTGCTTTCACATCCTTGAGTTTCTGCAGATTTCAGTTTTCTTTCTTTCTTCTTTGAAACCAGATTTCTAAATTATACATTGGAGACTGTTACAAAGATTTTTTTTTTAATGGGAAATATCAAAGAAGCGAGAGTATCTGACTGGTAGAATAGAGTCAGTTAAAATGCCAAAGAAATCCTAGAGAAATGTGACCTCTTTTTTCCCCTGCCAGGTATAATCTTCAGTCTTATTAGTTTATAACAGTCTAACATTCTATGGAAAAATCCTGTACTGAAGTTATAATTTTAAACATATTCAAAGCAAAGAAAGTCCCTGAACCCTTGATATTAGAGAGGGAGGGGACAGTCGTGCTGACATTCTGTAGTCCAAATGTACCTTTTGAAATCAATGGAGGTATTTTCAGGGTTCCAGAGACATGATATTAGCATGTTGGGCGGAAAACATTTTTCTTCTTTAGTGACTATAGAAACCAAAACAGCCATACCTGTACCTGTATATGTGTGTAGCCTATATTATACCTGGAAGCACGGAGCAGTCCACATGTAAAATGTCCTCTGTTCTACCTCCAATGAACATGTTTCAGTGTGTGGTGTCTAATCTTCCAAGATGTGTGCCGTTCTCTGCCAACGTAGCACTGTTTCAAGCAACGCTGTGCACTCTCTGGGTTTGTGTGACTGTAAGTGTTGTTTCACGTGTTCTGCTTTTCTCTCCTTCTCTTGCTGCTGTCCCCACTCCATCAGAGAGAGCCGCAGGTCTCTGCTGCCGCCTAGTAGTTCCCTGTCATAAAGGGATGCCAAGGCTTACCGATCTGTCTGTCAAAACCAAAGATGTCTGGGAGATCCCTCGAGAATCCCTGCAGTTGATCAAGAGACTGGGAAATGGGCAGTTTGGGGAAGTATGGATGGGTATGCTGAGACTCAATTAATTATTCTATTACTAGCTCTTCCGTTTGGGAAATCCCAAACATCAAAGATGGAAGGTGAAAAATGAAGACTATGTGACCTGAAAGAAGGTTTAAATTACTAATAGTGGGGAATTACACATTTGATTTGGATTTCAGAATTCCAGAATTCCCAAAAGAGAGAGAGTGGTCAAGATTGGCAGATGGCTCAAATTATGCTATGACATGAGTTTCAATTCATAAGCTGGAAAATAGTACAAGGAATGTTCCAGCCTGCACAAATGCCTTGCCTTTTAATTTCAAATGCAAATGTCTGCCCAGTACAGTGTCGCCCTAAAGGGCTAGTCACCTTCCATCTTTCCTAGTGCATGCATAATTATGGATTATAAGGATTGTGTTTTCTTTATTAATTCCCTTTCCTGTAGAGAAAGCTGATGGTTTGTGTTTTAACTTAACTGTGATTGCATCGAGTTGTACCCCACAAACTTCTGGATTGGCTAAAGATGCTTGGGAAGTTGCACGTGATTCATTGTTTCTGGAGAAGAAGCTGGGTCAGGGGTGTTTCGCTGAAGTGTGGCTTGGTAAGGCAGAGGGCACATTTCATTTTGGCTGCATCTCAAAGCCAATTAGAAAGACAGTTTGGGGCAAAAACACCCACACAGTCATTGGGACCAAGACATTTAACCTGCATAGCTAGATAGGCACAAGACATCCAGATTTTGAGAATATGGCAATACTTTGCTGTACTTTTCTATCCTTCTTCATATGGTTAATGAAGGCAGGCACACACAGAACAAGAAACCAATACAATAAGAATCCGTTGTTTCCTCTTCCTAAGACCTGGGAAGGTAAGATACTATAGATGGGTTGCTATTGGGAAAGACCATCGACTTTTTTGCTTAATGGGCCTGGGTTTGAATCTTTACTACCTGATTAACCACGGGTAAGGGGCTAATTTAACCTCTTTGAGCCTTAGTTCCCTCATCTGTAAAATTGGAATGATACCTACTTTATAAGATTGAGGATTACATAGGACAATATACTTAGAGTCCCTGTGCATAGTAGATGCTCAGTAGATGTTCATACTTCTCTCAATTTGGTTGTCATATCGTTGATAAGGCTGACTGCACTGGGCGCCTGCCACTGCCTTAGAACACCCTTTGTATTAGTTGCAGCTTTGCTTAAAGAAAATCCAAGAATTTGGCCCCACCCAAACACATCTGTTAGTGAGACAGATGTTGGTGCTTATGGAATCCTCCTCCTTTCTTAGATTCAATTAAACACAATAAAGATAAGTACCTGTTGCTATGTGTAGCAGTAGGTCGTTTGGGGGGGGGGGGTCAGCATTAAAAGATTTAACACAGCGAAAGCACTTGGAACAGAGCCTGGCAAGGATTAAGTATTACCTAGATATAGATAGAGCAATAAGGATAGAGATAGACACTCAGACATACACATTTATATGTGCATGAGTAAGCTACTATATAATAAGTATATATAAATATCTTTATATGGCCTTCCTCTCCCTCATCTGCCCAATTTATAATTGAAGTTGGGAGTGCCAAGGATTTTAGTTCAGTCACTTATGCAGTCAGGAATAATCGGACATTATACAAAAATTTATTTTCAAACTTTATACTTATCAACTTTAAATCATTATGCCATATTATTGAGAATCTGTTTCCCACTAGGCATAAAACATCATGTTATGGTAGGTCAGGATCAAGATGGCATGCCAGTGAGACTGACTGGCTTGTTATTAGAGAAGAAAATCTCTATTTAAAATTTTGGGATGCTAACAGCACTCAGATAGCAAAGACCACTTACAGATTGTCAGATTTTCCATTTATGTTCAGTGGTCAGATATTTTATAAGGTTTGAATGAACTCTTGTTTAAGCTGCTGTTCTTTCGTAACTTAGATTTTTGTAGGTTGCATGCTGTAATTATATGAACCATGTGAACAGGGTGACAAAGTTTACAGAATTTTTTAATTCTAAAATCAATTATATTAAATGTAAAAATTAATCTTAATTTAAACCAGTTTTCTTTTCTAAATAGAAAAGACATAATCTAACTTAGCAGATTTTTCTCTTTCCCTTAGAGTTTTAAGTCAAAGTCATAGGACTAATAATGGAATACACATTGATCCTAGAATTTTTTTTTTTAAATTTTGGGGCTCAAAGAGATTCAAAAGATAATCCAATTCCATTCCTGTATTTTACAGATGAGGCAACAATGATCATTAACCAGGCATGTCTCTGTACCTACTCGATTTTAACACGTTATGCCTAAATATTTCTGCTCCCTCTTAGCTGCTATTTAATTTTTTCACTCTTAACTGATGGAAGCTACGGTTCTTGTGGTTGACCATCAGTAAACCTGAGGAATTTTCCTTACCTGGTTGAACTATGGGGCAAGTAGACCGTGAGCTTCTTGCCAGCGCTCCTCAGCGTACTTGTAATCTTACTTATATGTCAGCTGTTCAAGGACTCAGTCAAGTAGCCCACCCGCTGCAGACAGCTGAAAGTCTAGAGGTAATCTCCAGACATCCTCAGTGTGTTGCCATGTTTTGTTTTGTTTTGTTTTTAATGGCACACTTCATAAAATGGAACTTAATCTATTTTCTTCCATGCTCACTCTACTACCTAAGGGATAGCAATGGGATGGCCAGGCCTGTTCTAACCTTTGGACTTTCATCCTTGTAAAGAACTGTCCAGAGCTTTTGGTACCAATTTGTAATCACATGAGTGAGCACCAGAAAAGGAAAGTGGCATATATCAAAATAAGAAAAAAGTTACAAGAATTATAAACTATAATATAACCACAAGGAAATACATTTTTCCTGTCGAAAATATTTGACCGAGTCCTTACATTTGATTGTCCTCATTCAACAACAAAAAAAAAGATACCGAAGTTTTTCTAGGTCAAACTCTAACTTTATGCAAGTAGCTAATGATTTAAGAGCTTTTTTTTTTTTCCCGTCAAAAGAGGATCTTGAATTTGACTTAATATCGTGGGATGTGTGCAGGTACCTGGAACGGAAACACAAAAGTAGCCATAAAGACTCTTAAACCAGGCACAATGTCCCCGGAGTCATTCCTTGAGGAAGCACAGATCATGAAGAAGTTGAAACATGACAAGTTGGTCCAGCTCTACGCGGTCGTGTCTGAGGAGCCTATCTACATTGTCACCGAGTACATGAATAAAGGTTGGGGCCCACCTCCCAATTGACTCACAGGGGTTGTTTTGGGGAGGGAAATGGTGGTGCCTGCTTGTTTTTTTCCTAGTTTTTGCATGAGTCAAGCGATCCCATCAGGAAGCACAAAGGGTGTGCTCATTAATGAAAACATGTTAAAACAGACCATGACCTTGAGTTTGCCCCCCAGGTCTGTATGAAATGCAACACCTTCTGCGCGTTGCATGTGTCAGGAGTCCCAGCTCCTGGCCATAATGAAAGCATTCATTTTTAATATCAGGGGTGGTGTGGGGGGCTATGATCATTTTCTATCATTTTGAATGCCATGGGCTAAATTTCCTTTTTCAGGGCTGAACAGTTAATATCAAACACGGGTCTGTGGGCTCAGTGTTTTTCCAGCTCTCTTCTTAAACATCAGATGAAGAAAGACATGCTTTTAAAGAGCACAGTTTTTTAAGGTTTATTTTATTTATTTAGAGAGAGAGGGTACAAGTGGGAGGGACAGAGGGAGAAGGAGAGAGAGTGTCAAGCGACTCCATGCTGGGCATAGAGCCTGATTCAGGGCTCGATCTCACGATCCCAAGATCATGACCTGAGCCGAAGTGAAGAGTTGGACCCTCAACTGACTGTGCCACCCAGGCGTTCCCAAAGAGCACTTTTTATTCTCTTTTGCTCTCTCTCTTTCTAATCAAACCATTATTGCCAGGGATAAGCCAAAGATCACTTTGTTTTGGAAAAATAGACAAAGCAAACAAGAAACAACCTTAAAAGGCAATGCATTGTGCATCAGAGGACACCAGTGTAATTTTTCCTTTCCGCGTACTTTCTTTTTAAATATATTTGGAATTCTTTTTTTCCGGGCAGACTCTTTGTCCTTTGTATGCAGGGTTATTTGGCAATAACTTAGTAAAGCATAAGAGCAATCACGAATGGCCATCATGAACCTCCAGCCTCTGCACGGGATTGTTTCAGCACTGGTGTTGGTCCTGAGCTCCCCAGGCTGGCTTGTCACAGGGCCTCTGAAGCTTCCGCTGGTCCCGTCAGATAGCCTGGAGGCCTGGCTGGCCATGGTCTAGCAGGGGGAGCTACCTGCCCCATTCTGTATTCCTCAGTCTTCCCTTGGTCTAAAATCTATAAATAACCAAGGCCAGTGATTCTCAAACTTTGCTCTGTGTCAGAATCACTTCTGATTCACTCAGGGGGCTTCTTACAATACAGGCTTGTGGGCCCAGCTTCCAGAGTTTCTGCTTCTGCTTCTTGGGTAGAACCCGAGAGTGTGCATGTCTAACAAATCCCCCGAGGGATGCTATCCCTGCTGGTCCTGGGACCGCCCTTCGGGAACCAGGCAGCTGGGCAGCATCCTCCCCGTGTCACTCCTCCATTCAGGGCTGCTGGGGGATGAGGCTGATGTGGTACAGCTCCCCACGTGTTCCCACGTGTCCTTCTTTGTGACATAAAGGGAATTGCCTTCCATGTATTGCGGTTTTATCAAACCTTTGTTGTCCTTAGAAATGGAGTCACCATTGTTTGTTTCTGAAAGATAAAACTGCTGCCTCTCAATGCACAGAGTTTTTTCTACCCTCTTTTTTTTTTTGTATAAATCTTTTCTTCATTGATGGCATTATTCATTCAATCACCTCATTACTTCTAATAAGAAACCCAAATACAGTCCTTTGTCAGCGTTTTTATCTTTCAGAGTAAATTGAAATGGTTTAATGTTTTGTTCACAGGAAGTCTACTTGATTTCTTAAAAGATGGGGAAGGAAGAGCTCTGAAATTACCAAACCTTGTGGATATGGCAGCACAGGTAGGCTGCGTGGCCCTCTGACTCCCGCCTCAGGTTTAGTGACATGTAGGTACATCAAGACATGGTGTGACATGTGTCCTGTTCCTCGGTTCCCACAGGTTGCTGCAGGAATGGCTTACATCGAGCGAATGAATTACATCCACAGGGATCTGCGATCAGCAAACATTCTAGTGGGGAATGGACTAATATGCAAGATTGCTGACTTTGGATTGGCTAGATTGATTGAAGACAATGAATACACAGCAAGACAAGGTGGGCATTTAAAGAGGATGGCTCGTGATCACATCCTTGAGAACTGTCACTTACTGCACAATCCTTCCTCTCTCCTTCCCTTCCCTTCCTCCAGAAAATATTTGAAATGGCATTCTTCAGCTGAGGTTTTTCTTCTTGATCTGGCAGGAGTCTGATAGCTCTGCAGGTGGGAGACTGTAGTGGGTTCAGTAGATGGACAAGGTGTTGCTTTCTGGTGAGTGAATGTCCACCGATGTGGTCTTCCTGGTTCATGGTGCCCTTCTCACATCCAGGCCTGGGACGCTTTGCTTTTGGGGAAAAAGGGCTGTGGAAGGCCAAAAGATCAGTCAAATAATAGCTCATCATTCCATTGAAGTCTCAGCAGAACACAGAAACATGCCCTTGGAGAATTTAACAAAGGAGTTATTTATAAAGGTATGGGCGGAGTTAGGGAAACCAACAAACATGAGGTGATATCCCGGAGCTAGTAAGTAATATCCACTCACTGAGGCCAGAATGGCAGTGGGGAGGGAGCAGCCACCAGAGCTAAGAACGAGAGGCCACGTTTGGCAGAGAAAGACCAGGCAATTCATACCTGAGCTCACTCTTCGGGCCTCCTCCAAATGTCCTGCCCAACCCAGCAGGAAGCCAGAGGTCAGAGGTCAGTCCAGCTGGGTCAAGGGCTGGGAGAAGAACAGAAAAGGGATCTAGACGAAGGATAGAAAATACCAGTGTCACCCGAGCACCTCACCCCCTCTAAATCATCTCCCTCCACTCTCCCTCCCCCAAAGATTTGTAGAAATCAGACTAGATTAAACACATCCCAAATCAGCAGCCACTCTGGTGGGGAGCTTTTTGGCTACTTTTAGAGCACCCACTGCCAGGGAGGTAGTTCCCAGGGTTATTTTCTATCTTCCTGGATCTGCACACAGTGGTCAGCAGGTAAGCGTGGAATGAAGTGTGCTGTTTGCAGTCGAATGTAGGCCTCTCCTGTAGAGCGTAATGCTCGCATCTGAAGGAAGTGGGGAGGCTTCATGGCTGTTGTTTTTACTCAAGCCTAGGCGTCCTGAGCAGGGCCGAGCAGTGACTGGAATGTATTGCAGGGCGGTGCTTTCTACTGGGTTTCAGAATGGCCACCCTGGAATTCCGATCCTTTCTTTCTTTCTAAATTCTTTCATTTCACACCAGTTCTTCCCTCATCGTTCTCAGCAGTCTCAAGTGATAAGTAAAACGGTTAAACAGAGACCCTGGTGCAGATACCATCCAAATGCTCAATCACATGTTGGTCAGACAGCTCGGCTATTTGAATTTCCCTAACGCGTGGCAGTTCTTGTCCTGGAGCCAAATGCCCACGCTGCGAGCATGCCTCCCCCCACACACCCATACGCGCGCATGTGCACACGCACACACATACACACACACGCTACTGTGGGGCCAGATGGCAGGTCGTGTCCCTAATCAAAGGCACACAGGCAGCTGCAATTGGCGCTGGTCATCCAGAGAGAAGTGTGGGCGTGATTTTGAGTCAAGGCGAGCTGAGAGGGTCTGCAGCGTCACTGGGTCCGAGACCTGGGCCTAAATGAGAGTGCACCCTGTGGCAAACCCATCACGTCCCAACTCACAGACCCAGAAGGACGGGGAGCAGGTGAAGGTTTGGAGACATGAATATTTGATTCAGGAAGGGGTGAGATTGGAGTTCGTCTCGGCAGTCAGTCGGGAGAGTGTCCTTTCATGCGTGAGTAGAGTCTTCAGACGGGGCAGTCCAGGATTTGTCTTTCCCCTTCTCCCAGACTCTGGGCTCTACAGAATTTGTGGTTACAAATTCTGGCCTTGAACCATCCAGAAGGTTGCAGGGCAGAAACCAAAGATGTTGGCAGGGGTGCTGCTGACAGGGCTGGAGGCTTAGTTCATGGAGTGGGGTCCTCTGGCTGTGGCCTTGGGTGCCTGATGCCTGAGGGGAAGGTGTGTGAGAGCCCCTCACCAGTTTCCCTGACAGCAGGCTTCTGCTGTGGAGCAGAGCCACTGTGGCCACCCTCAGCCCTGGCCGTCACGTCCTACCCTCCTCCCCCGCCAGCTGTCCCAGTCACCCCTCTGGTGGCTTCCCTACCCCCACCATCACTTTCCCACATGCTGTCCTGATGCCTTTTGAAGGATCAGCTTCAGACCCTTTGTACAGTGTTTCCTTAGCTTAACTTCCAAATAGAGAGTCCCACCCATACCTCTTAAAATTCTGTTTGCTTCTCTCTTCCCTTTCACAAATATCTTCACATCCGTGCCAAACACTGGAAAGAGATAAGAAAGGAGGAGTAAATGGCATGGAGAACTGAACTTGGGAAAAAAACAAAGGCTGTGTGGCTCCAGGATTTGCAAGGAGAATAAAAGAAATGGTCCCCCGCAGTGGAGGGAAAGGAAGGAGCTGGGGTATTTACAGGATACCTACTAAGACCAGGCCTGAGAGGGTACATGCAAAGAGTGGGGAGGGAAGTGATAGGAACAGACTCAGAGGGGTTAAGTAACTTGTGCAAAGTCACGCAGCTAGTTAAAGGGCAGAGGCAGGATTTGAGTCCAGGTATGGCTAGCACTCTGGCTTCTGCTCTCGTAAGCTGTACTGACTCCCTTTCATCAAGACAGTCATTAAAAAAAAAACAAAAACTAAAAACTAAGATCAGGCATGAGTCCCTTTTTCCCTTTATTTTATGGGAAAGTTTTTAAGGGGGAGCTTCTAACGTGAGAGAGTTTGAAAGAGCTTTCATTTTCCAGCTCTGGGACAACCCAGCTGTTTATAAAATTCCTCCCGAGGGTCTGGCCTGCCCCGGCCTCTTTATGAGGCAGGAAGGGCCTGGTGTGTATCTGTTAGTGCTCTCTGCAGATGGCACGCGTGCTGCATGGAAAGTTTCTTCTGGGGGTTAATCAGCTCCTCCAGACAGCTGGTCCATGTGCCTGATAATATTTACAAGTCGGCTTTTATGACACCCACAGGCCACGGCCAGGATAAATCTTGATTATGGAATGTGGGCAGTGTTCAGAAGCGAGTGCCAAACACAGGTATTTGGGGACAATAAGTGACAGTTGTTTTTCAACACGGTTGTGGGTTTCCTATCTAAGGGCACACTGAAATGTCTGTAACCATCCCCCCTGCCCTGGGTAGATGCGGTGGCATTTCCCAGGGCACAAGTAGAATTGAAATTTGGACATGTGTTAAACAGCCCTTCCTGTGTTCCTTTCCTCCTACCAACCCCTACCCCGCTGGACTGTAAGCAGAAGCCCGTGTCAGGGAGAAGGTCAAGACCAGGGTCAGAGCCTGTGAGGGTGGTCCTCTGCCAACAGCCTTCGAGAGGTAACTCGAAATTATTTGGTATTGCTCTCTCGTACCTGTATCCCTCCATCACAGCAGATCTTCTTTAATCATAAATGCATTGCTAAATTCTGTTCAGTTGGGGTCTCTAAGTAATGCCAGCATTAATTACTTGAATGCCTTGTCTGGGAAAGGGACTTTGCTGGGAGCTACGTATCTAAGGAAGCCTGAGACTGAACCAAGGAGGTCTGCGGAGGGACACACAGGAACGGCACCGAAGCCACATAAAACCATCGCCTGGGGCCTTGGCCAAATTATTTAACTTTTCCACACCTCAGTTTGCTTATCTGTAAAGTGGAAATATATTTTACCTGCTTCGTGCTTTAATTTTTGCCAAGATAACTAAAAACAATACACATAAAGTGTTTAGCACAGTGCCCAGAACATGGCAGGTGATGAATAAATACTCCTGTTATTATGTCCTGTACAAGACAGTCTTTGGGGAATAAACACATGCATGGACTGTAGACACAATGGAAAGGCTCAAACACTGTGCTGGAAAGGGAGAGAGGAAGCAACGGTGATTCCCATGTAGTCAAATGCAAGCATCATGAGAATGGAATTGCCAGCAACAGAAATGAGGGAGTCCAGAAAGAAGAGCTCATTTGCAGAGAAAGAGGGTGAGTTTGGTGTTGGGTCTGCTGAGCTTGAAGTGGTTGTGGTGGTATGTCTGTCCCAGTGCAGTGTCCAAGCCCTCACCGGGTGCTCACCTCCCAGCGCCTCCCTCCACTCCCCTCCTCTCCGCTCATGCTGCACCATTGCCTGAGGTCCACCCTCAGCCACCTCCCTACCCCAGCATCAGCAGAGCCAGCCCCAGCCCTGCCTATGCCACGGACACCCCAAGGCTCTGCTGTCTGTCCTCACACGTCCACACCTCACCTCCTCCCGTAACTACCAGCATGGGTGGCTGTCACCAGGCCTTGCTTTCTAAGACTCCAGCCCCTCCAACCATCAGTTCCATCAAAACTCACACAAACAGACAGGAAGCAGTGGCAGAATTCTTGATCGACTCCATTTTCTTCTTCATAAGCTTCCAGGAAGCTCAGCACTGACTAGTCTTGATTTAAACCTAACAAGTTCAGATAGACTTGGCTTGTGGATAAGAACGGCTGGCTTTTGTGGACACTTACTTTTTATTGAGCTGTAACTACATACAATAAAATGGGCAAATCTGAAGTGTACAACTCAGGACGTTTTTACACGTTTGTCTGCCCCCAAAACCACCTGCAGATGAAGGCACAGCCCCTGCCGCAGCCCCAGAAGCCCACCCGTGCAGCTGTAGCCACCTGAGCAGGCAGCCGCTGTGCCCGCCTCTGTCAGCAGAGTTCCTTCTGCTGGTGGTGGAACTCCATGTCAACCAGTCGTAGAGTCTTCCTCTCCCATGCCTGCCTTCCTTCCCACCATGATGTCTGTGAGGCTCGTCCATGTCACTGCATGTATTGGTTCTTTCCCTTTTATGGCTGAGCCGTACTCCACTCTACAAATACATCCATTTCTCTCTTCTACTGGTATTTCTGATTTGGGGCCGTTATGAATTTGGCTGCTGTGGTGGTGGACAGATGTCCTGCTATCTCTTGGATAGATCCCAGGAATAGAACTGTTAGGGGCCCCGGGGTGGCACAGTCAGTTAAGCGTCCAGCTCTTGGTTTCAGCTCAGGTTGTGACCTCAGGTTCACGAGATTGAGCCCCGTGTGAGGTTCTGTGCTCGGCACAGAATCTGCTTGAGATTCTCTCTCCCTTTCCCTCTGCCCCTCCTGCACATGCTCGCTCTCTCCCTCAAATAAATAAGTAAATCTTAAAAAAAAAAAAAAAATTAGTCCTACAAGCCTTGTTAGCATTTGTCGATAACGCCCAGCGGACTTTGTGGGCATATCTTTAAGGGCATAATACAGGGTTGCTGTGTTATTTGCTGGTGGTGTACTTCCTTCCGGACTGCGGACAGGGCCTGTGAGGCTAAGGAGCCTAGGATTCGCAGTTACAAGGCCTGGGTTTGGACTAACTCTGTCACTTACAAATCACTTGACCTTTGTGAGCCTCTGTTTTAGCATCTGTGAAATGGAGAAATGAAAATAATTATCTCACTTAGGTAGTACAGGACTACATGAGCTGTCTATAAAAGCTCTTCGAGGGTTGTGGAATATAAAAACCATTCTTACACCTGAACTTTTTGTGTTTGATGTCTATTGTCCTTGAAAAGTATCTTTCTTACCTAAAAAAATGTTTAAAAAAAAAAAGACTGCTAGTCAACAATAAAGAAGAATCAGTCTTTTAAGAAAAAAAAAATTAGTTGATTATTTTCCAGCTGATTCTGTCGGGACAGTCACGGTTCTGTATTACCTTCCTGCCCCGAGGACCCCTCCAGCCTGAGCACAGCCACCAGCCAGAGGCGCCAGCAGATTTCCTTTTGCTCACATTTGCCTTCTCTGCTGAGAACTGCCCCTGCCTCTATGCCACCTCTGTTGTTTTCCATCTTGTTGACTCTGAGTACCTGGTGGGCATTCTCAGCAGTGTCACTGATGGTTGTGCGTGCACATGCACGGGCACACACATAAATGCACGGGCACTGTTGTAGCAATTCTCCATAGTGTCTGTGGACCCAGTCTTGCTGCTTCTCTAGAGAGGTAATTTGGCCTGAAGATCAGCACAGAGCACATAGTAGGTATTTAATAGATATCTGTTTACAGCAGTGAAAATAGCCAAAGTCACTGTCACTTCTCCACAGTCTTCCCAGGTGTGCTCTCCTGCTCTCTGAGCACCAGGCACAGCTCTTCATCGGGAATCAGACACTGTGGTGACTGCAAGACCCTCCAGAGAGGGTGGTTTGCTACACCCACCCTCCCTGCACACAGCAGGGTTGTCTTTGGGGTAATGGGAAGCACAGGAGCTTTGGAGCTAGATGGTCTGGGTTCAGATCCTGGCTCTGCCATTTCCTGCTCATGGCCTTTGCATAAGCTCTAGCCTCAGTGAGCCTCAGCTTTCTCATTCTTGAAATAGGGTTGGTGTTGGTCATCTTTCAGGTGGTTTTAAGGATCAGAGAAGAAGCTGTTGGTTTATTCACTCCTTCCCACTGTTCCTGGCAGCACTTAGCTTTACATCTTTCTGGATAGCCAGACCCCGCTTTCCTACACACACACACACCCCAAGATAGGAGGGGCTGGATTGGTTAAGAGCATGATACATGATACATGGTGTGAATCTTAGCTTCGCTGCTAATTACCTGTAAACTTTGGACAAATCCCTTAACCTCTCTGAGCCTTCATTCCCTCCTCTGACAACAGGGATAGTAATAGTTATTTACATCACAGAATTGTTGGATGGCTTTCCTGGGAATATCTGTTGAAGCGCTTAGCACAGAGCAAACGCTGAGCTGATAGTTGTAGAGTTATAGTTAGTAGTAATAATAGTAATATCACTACTGTTGATCCAGTGGGTTGATAGTAGCTGTTTTTGTGTGTCTGTCTCATTCTGTCCCTCCCTCCCTCCTACTCTCCCTCCCCGCGAGCTCACGCACGCAAGCGGGAGCACACACACACACACACACACACTCACACACACAGGCTTACACACACTTGCAGAGCACACACTCCCTTGGTCTTTCCCTAACGGCTCCCAGACGGGTCACCTGCCTATTTAACCCTCTCCTCTCCTGATTTGAATCATCACAAAGACAGGAACATAGAGTTGCTGTATGTGTTGGTTGTTTTTTTAAAGGTCTAAGTTATGACAGGTTCGTTGTTAGGGAAGTAAATGTCAAGGCAATTTAATCTTTGGGTCTTTGGAATGTGTGTAGAAACCGGGGCTTTCGTGACTTTGTATAAGACCTGCTGTGAGTTTAGGTTTGTGTATTAAATAGTAGAAGAAAAATGTGTCTGTTCAAACATTCCCAGTATTGCAGATTTAAGTTGAATAGATTATTATCTGGAGGAAAATTCACGTATAAATTAGACTGCGAAGAATTCATAGTTGTTGCAGTTTTCATGTTAATTATTTCATGTTAAAAAATTGTTACGGCATAAATTAACACATTCTTTCATGGTGAACATATTTTAGAAAGATTTGTTACTTTAATAACTCTTTGTGTATTAGAAATCCCAGATGCCTGTACTAATTAAATATAATCAGATTTTGGATTCAAAAAGCACAGTAGCCATTTAACACAAACAAGGAGGCAGCTAGGTTGACAAACACAGTCAGGAAGAAGCATATCCCTGTTTCTTTCAAATTTTGAATTTCAACAATTCAGAACTGTGAATTCAATTTCTGTCCTTCCTTTGTATTACAATGACTGGGGATTATCAGTCTCAGAACACCAGCTTTCCAGCTCAAGGGCTCCTGCAGAATTATTAATCAGCCTCATCTGAGGCCTCTGTAATCCGGTGGCACATCAAGGCTGATCTCGCCATGCGATGCCCTCCCTCTGCCCCTGTCGGCACATGCGTTTCTTGTTCTCTGTCAACAACAGCATTGCAATTCCCACACAGTGTGCTGTGACCTGAACAGCGAATGTCAGGGAAGGGGAGGTGGGCGGGGAACCCTTTTAATCATTGGATTTAATCTAATTCTTCCCATGCTAGAGAAGCAAACCATCCTTTGACGAAAAGCAAACCCTTTCCAAAGCAGCCATTGTTTTAAGTCCTGAGCAGGAAACTTGTTTGTTTTGGACTGACCCTCCTGCCCCGAGGGGCTGTCTGGTGAGAGCCTGGGGAACCTCTGGGAGGGCAGAACGCCCTTAGCCTGGTGGGAGCCAGCCCTCCCGCTGAGCCCGCAGGGTGCCTTCCGGAACGAGCCTGGTTCTGATCCAGCCTCCCCATCCCTAGTTTGGTACACTTCCGTCACTGGGCAGAAAAGCGCCTTCATTTGTATTCTGCCGCTTGGAGCCCCGGGCTTCCATGGCATTTCCGAAGGGATGCTTTTGTTTATCTGCTGAGCCACCCTGGAGCGGCGGGGGCCAGGTTGACGGCCAGGGATGGTGGGTCATTCTGCCGGGGAAAGGCAGATGAATTGTGCACACTTTTATCCATTTCCCGCACTGAAAGAACATGCGGAAAGCCAAAGATCACAGTGAAAAGAAAGGGATTTTACCTCACCCTTGCCTACCCCAGACTCTCTTTTAAGATTAAAACTACAGGAAGGAGGTGGACTCAGTCCTTCTATAGGCTGACAGCCCCAGGGAAACAGATGGGACCACCGTAAGCCCTGATCACTGACAGCCTGCTCCTCTGAATATCTTTCCTCTTTATCTGCGCTGGGCAGTCACGTGTTCTGTTCCATGCAGGGGTCTTTCTCCTTTGTGCTGTCTTGGGCAGAGCAGTTTGGCGGTTGTTTCTGAACGGTCAAGAGAATGTCCTTGGTCGGTGCATCCCATGTTTCTTAGTAATCAGCAAGAAGGAAGCAGATGGTCACCCTCTGTGATTTTAAAGTGTGTAAATAGGAACTGCAGACTGCCATCAAACATCAAAAATGTCACTTGGCTTCCTCGTCTTGCTTTGCTGGCAGAAGGAACTCCTTCATTTGCATCATCTGGATAATCAGGGGCAGGCAGTGCAGATGAAAACTGCCCCACCTTTGGAAGCCTCCATTTCTTCCAGCTGAAGGAAGGCACACAGCAGCATCATGCTGGTCTCCCCAGTGGCACAGACCTTGTGTGGGGGCGGTTTGAAAAAGCCACCCTGGAGTGGTTATTGTCTTCTGCATATCCTCTCTTCCTTTGATTTCTTGCTAACTCCCACCAAAGCCTCAATATGACCACCAGCTGTCCCCAAGCAACTCCCCAGCCCCAGTGCTTGTCCTTGCTGCCTAGCATACTTTGTGGCATGATGTCAGACTGAACCAGGCCCAATGCCCCTTCTGGGGGTGGCTGGATTCCTGGAATAATTTCTGTGTTGAGCTGCGTCCCAGACACCCATTCATTACTTAGGTCTGAGTTCTCAGCACCCTGACAGCAGCATACACGTGGTTAGAGAGCCCAACACACAGATTCTGATTTTGCTTCTCTTTGGCTCTTGGAAAGCCGGAAGGATCATTGGTTCTAGAATACCTGGCAAAATTCCTCCTTTACTCATTTCCACCCAAGAGAACCACTTAAACAAGCCTCCCCCAACACAGTGTATACTTCAAGCGAAGTCCTCTTGGAGGTTCTTAGATTTACCATTATTTTAGGAGATGCTAATGAATTTCGTACTTTTGTGCTGCCGATGAGAGTTCTCCTAGGTTGCCAGTGGTCACCGTTGGGAGGAGGGTGGTAGGGAGACAAGCGGCCAGAGCAGCCTCCCCTCGCTTGCTGGCTCCCCCGCAGATAGCAGAAGAAATGTCACAGCTTGCTCTCTGTTCTCCTCCACATGCGCCTGCGCTGCCCCTCCCAGTTCACCTTCTACCTGCCCTTCCTCAACTACGGGAGGCCAGGCCTAGTGCCCTGGCCTCAGCCTTATCTCCGTTCTCCCTGGTGGCTGGGTTTGCTCCCTTCTGTCCTCTGCTTGTCCTGATTAGGTTTTCAATACCCACCAATGGACCTTGCACCCCTTCTCTGTCTGGTCCTCTGTTCTGGGCCTCCCTTGGGACTTCTCTCACCCCTCTCAGCTTGGATATCCCTTCCATGGAGTCAGCCACACCCGACTTCGGGTCCACACCCAACTAATCAGTCTTTGTATCCAGGCCCTGCCTCTGGCCCTTGGTTCTTGTCTTCCTTGGCCGAACTTGTTCTTCCTCCACCCACATCCCTGGTGGGACAGCACTCCTCCCTCTTCTCCTCATTACCTCCTTCCTTCCTTCTCAGATTCCCTGCTCACCATGAAGCATTTCAGATGGAACATCACATGAATGCATTGTACCATGCACCTCTCCTTTACTCTTACTTTTAAAACATGGTGCTAAAATCTTACGAACTTAAAGTAGATTTCAGCAGAACGTGTCACCAGGAATAACTGGAAAACACACAGTTGTGTTGCTCCAGACATGTTTGGGAAATTTGAAAGTCATTCCTTTGGCCTAGTGTGAAATATCTGAATTTTGCTTTGCCTGGTTTTATTGGGTTTGAAATCATTGTTTTGTTTGAATAACCACAGAGTTCCAGGTCAGGCCAGCCCTGATTTCGCCTCTTTTACAGGATATCCTGTCCTAGTCCTGCCTCGTCACCCCTCCCAGCCAGTGTAATCAGCTTCCTGTTGTGGGCATGGTTTGTGATTTCTTTTCCTTTATTCTGCAGGGTGACTTTAAAGTTGAAGTACTGCACATTATTTAATTTTGGATGTAATAATTTGCAGAGTTTGTGGATTCCTAATTAAAAGGGACCCTGGATGGGTCTTTGGTTCAGAAAAACAGTGTCTGTTGTTGAAGCTAATGCCTTCCCTCCTTGAAAATGCTATTAGGGCACCACTGTAGTCTCTGTAGGAAGGATTTGGCTGTCCTTCTCCACCTTGGCCCAGTTTTTTAGCCAGAGGGGTTGTTTTCTGAGACAGGGCTGTGGAATTGGCCTGGTCGCTGGGGGCGGGGGTGGGGGGGGGAGTTGACAGCCCAGCTCTCCACCAAGAGCCAATAATGTGAGCTGGCCACCCCCCCCAGGCCTGTCCTGGCCCCCAAGCTGAGCCCCTCCCAGGGAGAACCACGGGTCACACCGGCATTTCAATGGGCCACCTCTATCCAGAGCCCCCATTCCCTGTGCACTTCCTCTTTCCCTCTCTCTGGAGCCGTCTTTTTCCTGAAGCCAGTGCCACAATCTATTTAGCTGTCTGTTGGGTTTGCCTGTGAGCCCTGGCTCCCCAGCTGCCTGGAAAGGCATATGGCAGGAGGTGACCCATGCTTGGTTTTCTCAGGAGGCCCTCCCCCTGTGCCGGGGACTGACTGGACCCTCAGTAAGTTCTCAGTAATCGATGGATGAGCGCACTGGGTTTTCTTCATCCTCTTTTCCTCTCTTAAAGTTTGGAAAGCTTTGGCTAACCTGGTGCAACTAAATGCCTTCGTGTTACTGTCCAAATAAGATAATCATTGGCATTTATTCAGCTGTCACAAGGTGCCAGTTGCTGTGCTGAACCTCTTACATTATTTATAATTCTCACCACAACCTCATGAGGTTATCATCGTCCCAGTTTACAGACATGGAGACTGAGACTGTGGGAGGTTTTAAGTGGTTACCCAGCACATTGAATGTTCAAGCCCAGACCTGCTGACTTCGAAGGTCCTTTTGTAAATGGCCATCCTGGGCCTTCTACAAATGACCCCTCGATCACAGCACAACCCACAGAGTGGGCCCCTTTGCTCTCTCACTTAAGAGCATTTTCCTCCCGTTCCTGGCCAACTAACATAACTTAGTAAAGGAGGTAGACTTGGGAGTTGAAGTCTCTGCCATTTTCATTTGAATATCTCCAGTGCCACTGCCATCATCTTAATGCATGAGGATGCATGAAATATAGTAAGCAACCAAATCCAGTAAGAACTGCTTCCGTTCCAGGCAAAGAAAACAGCTTGCCTGGCCACTAGGGATATAGGACCGTCATTAACTGGAATGGATCCTGGGGGCTGGAATGAGCCATCCTGACTTAATGAATTTAACTGGTCTTCCTGTTTTCACTTAAAAACCAAGAGCATTCTGTCAAACCATCCCAAAGTATGATAAGGATGATTTTATTCCTATAACACTAAGAGTGAAAACAATTATTATTTTGTTACACTGCTGTGTGCTCACTCTTTTCTTTTTTTGGTTTGATTAAATCTGTATAAAGGAAGAGAATTTCTTTGGCCATCACAGTGTTGGACAAATTGCTAGGATAAATTGTCTTTAGCCAGCTGAAGATTTGTTGAGTAGTTGCTCTTTAACCAGCCTTGGGCAAGGTACTGTCAAGGAATAGAAGCATACAACATGGTCTCCAACCTCAAAGGATTGACATTCTACTTAAGAAGATAAAAAGAACACCTGCAGAACAAGCAGAAACACATGTTGGGTACATGGGCACAGCAGTGTGGGCTATAGCACTGAAGCACTTGGGCTCTGGAGCCAGACTCCCTTGGTTCAAATCCCAGTTCCACCATTGCCACATGTCCTTTGGCCTATCATTTTACCTGTCTGTGTTCAGTGTTCTCATCTGGAGAACAGGACTGTTCCTGGCATCTATGTCCTGCATATAAAGTACTTAGCATGATGCCTGACACTTAGCAAGCACTCAGTATATGTGTAATTATTGTTGAGGCTACTACTGTCACACATTAAACAGTTATTTGTAAGATTGGCTCCACGTGCATCAGAGAGATCAATGAAGGCCGAAGTAATCACAGATGACTTCATGAAGAAGGTGGGACTTGAGATGAGTAGGCTTCAGCTATACAGATGGAAGAAAAGAAAACATTTAGAACAAGCTAAGAAGCAGCAGGTATGATTACGCCAGGGGCAGGGTACAAGTTCTGGGACAGCAAACCAGAGGAGAAGATGTGTTTGAGGTGGCGAGAGTTGAAGTTGAATAGAGACTTAGGGGTGAAAACCAGGCAGGGGAGTTTGCCTTGATGCAGTGGGGGGCCCACTATGTGGTTGGTGAAGGGAGCGTTATGAAGCTGAGGTTTAAGTGACTTGTTGGAAGGACAATGAGCCGAAGGCAGGGCACAATCCATGAACCATGACAGGAGGACTGATCAGAGGGACAAGGATCCAAGACAAGTTTCAGCAAAGAGCTTAAACAAGAAAGGGCAAAGACATGTCAAAGAGGAAAACAGGAAGCCTTGGTGATACGGGGCGCCTGGCCAGCTTAGTCAGTAGACTCTTAATCTTGGGGTTGTGAGCTTAAGCCCCGCTTTGGGCATAGAGATTACTAAAAAAAAAAAAAGAAAAGAAAAGAAAAAAAAGAAAGAAAGAAAAGGGAAAAAAAACCTTGGTGATGGATTAGCTCGGAGATTTGAGGAGAGGGAGAAGTTCCAGCTGGCTATTAGGTTTTTCCCTGCTTTGAAAAGCCTGGCAGAATGATGATCTGACCCCCAGAAAAGGGATACTTAAAAAAAAAAAAAAAAAGTACTCCATTTGGATCCTAAAATATTAAAGTAAGAATAAGCTTTTTAAGTCAGGTCAGTCATTTAGTAAAATTTTCTGCCTAGTACAAGAATCTCCTTTATAATGTCTTATTCATAGTAAGATGATTTAGTAAAATAATGAATTTAGATTCATAGTTGCCACATTTGAGATAAAGGTGGGACACCCTAGAGGCTTTATCCCTTCAATGTTTGCAAATCAAGAGCTGGGACTTCTGATGAAAAACAGAGTCTGTGTAGTGTTTCCAGCCCTATTCCCACAGAGATAATGGGTAGTCGTGAGAGAGGGTGAGTCTCCCAAGGGAATAAGTGGAGAGGGAAGAGTCCCCAACACTTCGGCCTCCCAGACGCTTGCAATTAGCAAGTGGTGAATGGAGAAGAGCCTAAAGCAGAGACACAAGAAAGGCTTGGAAAGGAAGGAAGGACATCAGGGAAGAATAAATCCAGAGAAGATAATTAATTCATTTCTCATGGAAATGTGTGAGCTTTGCACAGTGTTGGAGTATGCCAAGTTTTACTCCTTTGTTGCTGAGATTATTAGTATTATTCAAACATGAAAAGTGTGCTAAAATAGCACAAGTGCGACTAGAGCCACTAGTTAAATAAACATGACGTCAGAAGTGACAACAGAAGCATAATCTACCCAGTGCTAATTGCCAAGAGACACCCGTGGGCCTTGACATGTCATGATGCTCCTCAAGGGTGTTGAAAAGTCAAAATGCTCTACACGTTCTTTCTCATCATAAATCGTTCTCAAGGTAGTGATATATTATCTTCCACATTTGAAAGACAAGGAGAAAGAAGGAGGTGGGATGTCATCCTCTTCTGCTCACAAGCCCCAGTGGCTTTCCATCACACTTGGGATGGGATCCAAAGACTTTCGTGGGGCTTGCAAAGCCCCATAAAATCTGTCCTTGTAGCCCACCTTATTCTTCTTTACAGCGTCTGTCACTGTCTGACATATATCATGGCACTCATTTATTTCCTCTCCTTCCCAGACTGAGCTGCAAGCTCCATGAGAGCCAGAGATTGAGGTCGCTGTCGCATCCCTAGCGCTAGGTATGGTGCCAGGCACACGGGGGAAACTCAGAAGTATTCATGGTAGGAAACGAGAGAACAAAACCAGCCAGCACTCATGAGGGTTTGATGTTGTTTTGTGGTCAAACTTTGGTAACTGAATATATCCACAGCCCTCTCTTTTCTCCTACCTGTAGCCTGAATGACTTTTCACCTTATTTTACCTGAGAAAGACCAGGGCCTGGGGGTGTGAGTGATTGGCATCCAGTTACAGGCTTCATCTCATTCTATTCGGAAAAGGATTTTCACCTTTGTTCTGCTGTGAACACTCTCAAGGCCTCTGGCCACCTAGACTTTCTGCTGTTATAACGCCCCCCCCCCAGCCAGCTGCAACACCAGTGACTTAGGCCCCCCACTCCTCACAGAGCAAAGTCTGGAGCTCCTTCCACCTCAGACACATTCACTCCACACTTCATTTGGCAGTAAAAACACAGGGTTTTCCAGGTGTTTCTAAGTGTCATTAGTGTGTGACAGATGCTTTTCTACTGCAGTCGGCAGTTGTGAGACCCTTATAAGGGCATCCAGATGTTGGCAGACAGTGACACTGGTCACTGAGGACAAGGAGAAGACCTGCTGGAGAGCCAGGAACTAACAATAAGCCTCATGAGGAGCTGTGATGGTTCAGCCTGGAAAGGAAGGCTGAAACCGCTAATCAGCTGTCCAGTTCCTCTGTCATTCAACACATCTTTATCTATCTATCTTCTGTCTATCTTCTATCTATCTTTATCTGTCTATCTTCTGTGCACCAGGCACTGGTCTCGTACTGGAGATAAGGTGGCCATCCAGAAAGACATGCTCCTGCCCTCAAGGACAGTCTCTATCTATTGAGAGAGGCACGCTCCAAACAGCAGATATATTCATCTGCCCTTGAATGGTAGTAGCCACAAAGAGCAAGGGCTCTGATGGCACAGAGCTAGGAGCCAACCCCAGCCTTAGTGTTCAAGCGAAGGCTCCCTGTGCAAATAATTGAGGCTGAGAAGAAAGGAGCAGGAGCTAGCCAAGGGGTAGGGACTTCCACAAGGAGAACAGCCTGCCCCATGGCGCTGCGGCAGGTAGGAACCATCCGAGAAGGACAATGGAGAGGTTGCGGGGTGGGGGGGGGNGGGGGGGGGGGGCGGGTTGGGAGAGGGATAACAAGAAGCGGCTGGAGCAGTAGGGAAGAGGGATCGGACTGTGCATGTGGGCCCAGCTGGAAGGCCCTTGCAGGAGTGCAGGCAGGTGACGGGGTGTGAGTAAGGACTAGCATGAGGGTAGTTAGGATGCCCGGACACATTCACAGTGAAGCGGCCTCAACCTAGAGTGATAAAGCAGCAGGGGCCGAAGAGGACACAGGGAAGACACACTGAGCTCCCTCCCTGGGCAGGCTCGGCCCTGCCTTGTGAGGGCACGGTGATGGGCACTTAGACGGAGCATCTGGATAAGGAGCGTTCTCGGCATTCTGGTCTCCCCCACTGGGCAGTTTACAAGGCAACAAATGGTGAAAAAAAAAAAAGCAGAATTCTGGGAAAGGTAAACTTTGAATGTTGTATTTGAGAGGCCTTTTGAGGCTTCCCAGTGGAGACGCTGAGGAGAGAATCCGTTACACGGATCAGGAATTCAGGACGGAGGGCCCATCGGGTGATCCAAACGCAGGTGACACGGGATCAGGACAGCAGTTGAAGCCGAGAAAGAGTACAGTGCCCCCTCGTTACACAGAGCTCATGACCACTCAGTTCACATCTCAACAGAATCTAGAGAAACAGGATGGAGACGTCGGTGACAAATGATTATTTAAAATACCGGCATGTTTACTCACCACAGAAAATGGCTTGGCCTCAGGCTCGCTGGTCCTCACTAGGGTTACAGGAAGGTAAATGACGCCAGTCCAGATGGTGGTTCCAGGACCGGAGCCTGTGACAGCACCAGGTCAGGCTTTCAGCAAGGGCTTTACCCTGGTAGGTACAAAATCTGCAAACGCTGCCTGGAAAACAGTGGAAAAGACATTTCAAGTCCATGCGTTAAATACATACACATCTATATATCATGTACGGCCTTTGTCTGTTGGCCTCAAAGACTCCTAAACTGTTAAAGTAATTCAGTCAGAAATAAAGGAATTATCATCATTCTAGTGTTTATTTTTTGGTTTATCTAAACATTGAACAAGTTCACTGAGTTACTGTGTCCTCCAAAGCCCATGATACCAGTGACACAGATTATCCTACCTGCAGTTTGCTGTGTTTTCTCTGATAAAATGCAAAGGAGAGGAAATTGCATTGGCATCTGAATCTTGCTCCCAAACAGGAGAATTTCAAGAAGAGCGAATCAGCTGGTTACACAGTAGGGCCAAGTTCATTGTAGTATAGGCCCTCTGGGCACTGTCTCCTTTTTTCTGCAAGTCCATACTGCTTAGGAGGCAACTTTGATCCTGACTTACTGCCTGTCATGGTATCTTCAAAAAAATATGACAGGGCAGAACTTTATTTTCAAGGGAAAGGCAGTGTTTGCACCCAGGAGATCCTTCCTTCCAGGTTTCTGAGCTTTCTTGACTTCACTGGAGGCCAGAGCCAATCGCAGCCCCCCCCCCCCCGCCCCTGCCACAGGGCCACCTGTGGGGGTTGTGTAGGTGGTGTTCCAGACAGCCCTAGCGATGCTGTTCTCATAGACTGAGGTTTGCAATGTACAACCTGCCTGGCCCTGCCCCCCCCCCCCCCCCCCCGCCCTCCCCCCACAAACCATTTGGAGCTGCATCTGTACCCCCAGGAGGTGGGAAACCAAGGTGAGGGGAAGTAGAGGTAATGAGATGAGTTAAAGAGCAGACATCCATCAGTTCTTTTGTTGAAACCGTAGTTAATGGTTAACAGATTATCACTGCTTTAATTTATTAGCCTTTTTGCTGCCTTGAAAAGGAAAATATGAGTTATCTTTAGAGAAACTTCTTTTGTCAACAGTGGCTGCTATTTTAAGACTGAAAAGAAGTCAGGGATATCCGACAAAGACATTCTTTATTTCTTTTTCTTCCAAAATGCATTAGGTGTAAATATATTGCTTATTTTAGAAAGAAAACTAATGCAAAATAGGGGTGCCTGGGTGGCGCAGTCGTTAAGCGTCTGCCTGTGGCTCAGGATGTGATCCCGGCGTTCTGGGATCGAGCCCCACACAGGCTCCTCCGCTGGGAGCCTGCTTCTTCCTCTCCCACTCCCCCTGCTTGTGTTCCCTCTCTGGCTGGCTGTCTCTCTCTGTCAAATAAATAAATAAAATCTTTAAAAAAAAAAAAGAAAACTAATGCAAAATAAATTTATTTACGAAAGCTCCTGCTAATAAGTCTCAAAGCACATATCCACAAATGGTTTCCTATCAGAGATCCGTTACGGCCTTTGTTTAAATTTATTTGTTGAAGGCTTGCATATTATAATTCTTGTTGTAGATGATGTAATGAAAAAACAATGAAGCCAACTAACACAACGGGCCAATATATTGACATTTGTTTGAGTTTTTGTTAACCTCAAATTATGAAGTCTTCTCTCCGAAAATCCAAGGTGACTTCATCCAAATTTTAAACAGTTTACTTTCAGCAATACACACACACACCTTCACAAATGTTGAGTGATTCCAAGAAGGGAAGAAAGGCTCCTTTTGCTTATCATTTTATTTACAGGATTTGTGTCTGCACAGGGGAGAAAAGAAAGTTCTTTTTGCTTTCGAGATGGACATAGATTTCCAAGCCATTTGGCTCAAGAGATAGTTTAAATAGGAATGAATTTAATATACCTTTAATTCTCTGAAATAAGAGAACTCCACCTGAGGTCTGGTCCAGGGCAGTCTGTTCTCAACACTGGAGATAATCTATCACATTAATCCCAGCAGCTCAGAGTCCAAAAGCTGCGTGAGCAGAACGCTCGAGGGTAGGTTCTCACACAGCATAACGCTTTGAAAGAAACTTTAAAAACAAAACGACTGTTTGGAGAATACCAGGCCTTGTGTAGAATCATGCAGCACTTAAGAAAAGATAGAAATATGCTTGAGAAACACAGCTAATTAAAAATAACTCAGTGCATAAAAGGAAAAGAAAACTATAGAATAAATTCTCTGCTCCAGTGTAAATGTGAGATGCCACATAATGAAATAGTAGGATTTTTTAAATTTCATTTCACACTGGCATAAAAGAGATGGAGATGAAAATTATATTGCCAGAAAATGCCAGGGTAGATTTGCTAAAGATGTTATCATGTACTGTGTTTAAAACAAAAATCTAATTGCTGCAATTTATCATACCTCTCGTTATTAAACCCATGCTAATTTAAAGATTTTAATTATTTGCCACTTTTGCATATTGTGACTTTTCATAGAAGATACTATGAAAATTTCTGTCAGCCTTTGTGTGATTTTTTTTTAGGAGGTCCTAAGTAAAATTGACATGCTTTAAACATATCATTGTGTTCACATCAGTAATAAAAATTCCTTGTATTTTTCTTTTAGTTTATTCAGTGAAATTTCTGAAACGGCTTTATAATTGCTGAGCTTAATATATGAGAGCACAGGCTGCTGAATCAATTTTAATTCCCTGTACACACATCTAGCCTTATAAAGAGCAGGGTAGACGCCACCCTTCCTTTTGGATTGGAGAGAGGATTCTTTTAATGATCTGAGAAATTTGAAAAAGATTCTACTGACTTGGGCATGAATTTGTTGCTTGGTCTTGAGAAATCAGACTCATAAGATAGTCATTGAAGTAAGACTGCTCTTTAAAAACAAGCAGTAAATAGTACGCTCTCTGGCTAGCAGGAGGAAGGTAGGGAGGTAAGCAGAGGTAAGCAAGGGATCATAGAGTACAGAAGAAGAAACTGTCCCAGGAGTTAAGATGGCCACTATCAGTGATGGGGGAAAAGGAGGAGGGAAGCAGCCAGAGGCAAAATCATTTCTCTGCTGTGGGTTTTGGAGGCCTTGGGAAATAGCGCCCATTTCCATAAAATACATGGGCTGCAGCAAATTGTCTTCACCTTGGGAGAAGCATGGTGGTTGGATATGGTTTCTGTGTACCTCCTAAGAAGGACTACGGCCTTCTATACCAAAAAATTCGTGGCAATAGCATTACGATTTAACACTGTATGTATTAATAAAAATATGACATCATTTCAAAGCAAAGGAAAAAAATACATAAAATTAGTTTCCTAAATCACAAGTCAGCCCCACATACAGACCAAACCTATGACATTCAGTGTGGCTATTGATTCAAGTTCTAGAAGCCAGAGCTTTAAGGGGCTTTGAACGCCAACTGTTTGATGGGAAAAATAAAATTAGACTAGCTTGCTTCAGGTCACAGAGCCAGGACTAGACCCCAGCTGCTCAGTTGTAGTCCATTCTTATTCAGCACCTTCCCATCCTCCTCTACGAACTTGCTCCTATGAAAGTGGCTTCCAGGCACTTCTCCCCCAGCCCCACATCCAGCGCCATGCTCTCTGCCTGCCGACTCACCACATGTTCTTTCTGCAGGTGCAAAGTTCCCCATTAAATGGACGGCCCCCGAAGCAGCCCTGTACGGGAGGTTCACGATCAAGTCTGACGTGTGGTCTTTTGGAATCTTACTCACAGAGCTGGTCACCAAAGGAAGAGTGCCATACCCAGGTAAGAGCAGGACCTAGCAGAGATGGGCCTCTGATAGGATGCTCTCTTAACACTTTGCCCTCTGAGCCCCAGCCTCAACTTTCTGCCAAGCATGAGTTTGAGGAACATGGACAGATATTTAGCCTGGGAAAAGCAGAACTGGGAGCCACCGTGGACCTCACGTAGACAAGCAGCTACGTGCATTGTGTGCCAGGATTCATGTAAATAGCAGCTGGCATGAACGCTTCAGTCCACCCCAGTTCGTGGAGTCTGTGCTTTCTCAGTAGGAACACGGCCGTGGCTCACCCAAACAGAGTTTGCAGACACTTCCAGGAAAGAGGAGAAAAGCCCCCACTGCTTTTTGATTACACTGTAGCATTGACCCACGGAGTGAAACTGGCAGGAAAATGCCAGGACCTGCTCTCTCTGCAGGCCCCAGCTCCAGATGGCCAGAGAGAGCAGAGGCACATGCAAAATGCAGTCTTGAGGCCACGCACCGCCCATCCGAACAATCAAAATATGCCCTACGAAAGCAAGTGTAAAGTAAAGAAATCGGAGCTTCTTAGGCCCTGGAAATTTTCTGGGCTATCGGATTCATGCTTTTCAAAGAAACCACAGATTTAGGTTATCCACGCTTAAATTCATTAATTTCAACAGACGCTGGTGTGAAGGACACTCGTGCCATTTCACCTCCACGCTTTAGTGGTTATATTATAGCACATGGACGATCTGCTTTCTGAAATGTTAAGGACATATTTTTCAGTTACTGCTGAGTGAAGAAAGAACGTAGCTCCCCCTCATTCCCTGCCTAAGAAAGGAGCTTTAAAAAAAAAAAAAAGCCATGATAGAAACGATAGTGGAGATTAATGAGGAATTGAGATCTCTTGCAAATCCTGGGTTTGTAATTCTATCTTTGCAGTCAGAGGAGACAGCGAGGGCAGATTAATTTGTAATCCCTTTGTTCGTTTTTTATGATTATTTCTGGTCATCTTTGGAGAATGTAGAGAAGTAGAGAGGATCTCTTTTCAGGTTGGCGTGGCCTTGAGACTCCTAGGAGACCCAGGTTGGCACAGAGACAAAATGAACAAAATTCCCTGTCTCTGAAGCGCCAGCACTGGGTGTTTGGAGACACGGGTGGAAGTCAGTTTTATTGATGCGGTGGCGGCGGCTGCTGCCAGCATGCACGAGTGGGCAGACGCTCCGAGAGTAGCCAACCAGCATGGAAGAAGGGGCTGCCCAAGAGGGGCCTGGAGTGCAGCGTGAGCATTTTTTAGTTGCTTCTTGGGGGTGGGGGCGGGGGATGTGCAGGTCTTGGGATTTTGAAGATATGAAGGCACCTTTTTTCTTTTTTCTTTTTTTCTTTTTTTGCCTGAATTTTGAACGAGTGTCTCCCTGAATCCCCCGGGTTTACAGTCAGCCAGTGTGTTGAATGCCACGGAGGGGAAAAGGTTAATGTTGTTTTGCATTTCTGTAAAGACTTTCCTTTCAGTGACACAAAGCCACTTTTTGTTCCTCAGGGTTGCAGGCAGAAACCAAGACAAAGGGGCAGGGGCTGGGGCCCCAGAGAAGGCAGGCAGGTGTGTGCTTCTGAGGGAGAGGCTTTTCCCAAGTTTGGATTTAGCATAAAGAAAATGTCCTCCTTTTATAACTCAGACTAAGATTCATTCAGTATAGTGTCCGTGAGTGTGAACTGTGCCGGGCCTTTTGCTCTACCTGGGAAGTAAGTACAAATAAGACATTCATACTCTGAGGAAACGGCTGAAAACCTTCCTCGAGCTAGGCACTGTTTTGGTTGCTGGGGATATAGAACAATGCACAAATAAATAAATGTTGCCCCTGCACTCATGGAATTTACAGTTAGATGGATAAAATATGTATCAAGTCCAGGAAGAAATCCGTCTTTTCTGATATTTATTATTAGAGGGAATCATCCTCGTGGGATGAATCACTTGAATTTACCCCCTGTGGGCCTCGAACCTTAATTCTGATAATGGGGTCAGGGGCACGTGATGCAGGTATCTACAGAGGGGTCTTTCCCTCAGAACCCTGTGAGGGTCATGGAGGAGTTTGCAGTGAGAGCGAGGTCCACTTGATTCTGCGCAGTTACTACAGTGAGCAGCTGCTGACATGCCAGGGGGCCGAGAGAGCTGCCCTGCTTCTCTGAGGGTAACAGGACGGGTTGTGTCTGAGAAGCTTCATGGAAAGGGAAAGCAGGGTTTCTTCATCAAGTCAAGGGAGAGAGGAAGGTCCTGGATACAGACTGGCATATGGGAAGGCACCAAGGCCCAAGAGGACAGAGCTTCTCCAAGGAGCTGCAGGAGAAGGAATTTGAGGGCCGTGACGTGAAGCCTGGCTATGCAGCTGGAAAGGCTGGCCAGAGCCCATCATCATCGTGGGGGCCTGGTGCGCTGCCACAGGGGGGCTCTGGGCCTGGCAGGTCCGCAACAGCGGCCAGGGACTGTGTCAGCGGGTGAGCGCCATGAGCTGCCCCTGAGCCATAAACAGGCACAGAAAATTGTTCCCAGGCCTGTCCCTAGCCATGGGTACTTCTTGTTTTTGTTTTTTAACGTAGTTATAATCCTATTTAATTGGACTTCTGGATCTCACAGTAAATTCTTCTTGAGGAAGAGGCTTTTACAGAGGAATTCCAATTACAGGATTATTACCTTACTGAAGGATAACAATTCCTAAGGCACAGTGGTCATTAAGCTTCATCCAGACGTCACTGTGAAAGGAAGGACCTTCCTCTCCACATTCTGACTCTTGGTATGGCCAAGTCAGTCAGTGTGTGCCCAGGCATTGCTTCTCTGCTGCACGGAATCATTGTGCCTATTGGGGATACCCAGGACAGACTCCCAGTCCCCATCCATCATGCCTTCCAGTCTGACATCCGGATGCAGAAATTTCTCAGTTGGCTGGAGTATATTTTTAAGTAATTCTTTTTTCAAGAACAGTAGGTGGCGGTATTTTTCTGAATTCTTTCATACCTGAGCATGACCTTCTGTCACCTTCACACAGAGGAGAGGGACTTTGGCTGGTAGATGAGGATGGAGGTCAAGGGAAGGGAGGTGACTTATCCATGGGTTCATAAAGCTTTCCAAGCATTTCTGCCCAGCATGAAAGGAGTTCCAGAAGTAAGAATCAGAGAGGGAGTTTAGAGTGGAGTATGTGAGGTGTGACCACATGAATAGCAGAAGGATTGAGGAGACAATGAAACATGGGTCGGCTGGTTAGTTAACGAGTTCTGTAAAAGGAATGGATTAAAGGAAGGGGAGAAGGACAATCTCAAATTGAATGACAGCCTTAGAGCCAAAGGAAAAAATACTGAAATGCGACACTGAGATTAACAGGGAGGTAGCAGAAAGGAGTCGCACGCACCACACCCTCCCAGACAAAGGTTGCTTCCAAGATGTGTCACAGAGGTGTACACAGTTCCAGAGAACAGCTTCGCTTTACAAATTCCCCGGGATCAGCCTGACTTGAACACATTCTAGGCCTAAAAGTCTAGCTTGCTTTTCTTTGAGCCAGGGTGCAGAACCGTTCTTTGCATCAAGTTTAGAACGGATTTTGTACTGATGGACTGTTGTATGTGAGAAATGACAACACTTACATAAAAGGAGTTTTCTGGGGTTTATGCATACAATCAGACTTAGGCATTTTAACCCATTATGTCACCTTCAAACCCTCCCCCATATCCTTCTTTTCCTTTTTACCTCCATTGCCCTGCATCAGGCTGCCATCCGCTCTGCAGTGACCTCTTCATGGGACTTGCTGCTTCAGTTTCTCCTCCCTCCTCACCCATTCTATCACTGTCACCACCGGGGTTGTTATCCTAGAAAACAGAGACCCAGTTATCTTACTCTCCTAGTTAAAAACGTCTGTGGCTTCCCTTCACCTTCCAGATAAACTCCAGAAGCCTTAGTTTGCATAGTCCTTAATAACTCTTTCCTTGTTGGGGGGGGGGCTCCTTGAGTCATTCCACAAATATTCATTGAGCACCTGCTGTATGCCAGGTGCTGTTCAAGCACCAGGAGTGCAGCACTGAACCAGCAGACAAAATCTTGTGCCCTTGTGAGAGAGCATTTATTCTGTTTGGAAGAGACAGACAATAAACTGAGATAATAAGCAAACTCTATTGGGTATTGGCTGGTGGTAATGGGTAGGGAGAAAAGTAAAATGGGGAAGGGGATGGAGAGTGGCAAGGGAGGACCTCACTGGGAGGGATGTCTGAAGAAGGACCTAAAGGAAACAGGGCCTTGAAAAAGGGAAGAAGGCCAATGTGACTGGAGCAGAGGGAACAGGAGGTCTGAAAGGCCCCCAGGGAGATCAGATAGGGCCTTCCTAGGTCAATGTGAGGACTTTAGCTTTCATTGTTAGTGAAATGGGGAGTCACTGAGGGACTTGAGTGGGAGAGTGACATGATCTGACATGATTTCTCTCTTGCCACCCCCAACCCTCACACTGAGCTGTCCCTCTGATGTGAGTCATTCTTCTCGGCTTCACTGTCTGCCTCAGAATCCTTCAAAGCCCCCAGACTTCATCTCCTTTGTGTAGCTTTCTTCATGTCCATACCAAATGACTTGCCCTGTCTGCTTGCTTCCACGACACCCAGTACATCTCTGTTAAAGCCCCAATCCATGTGTCTGGAATTCACAGTAGCTCTGAGGGGACAGGAGCTCCTTTAGATATCCCCAGTGCACAGCAGTGTCTCCCCCATGGTAGACTCTCAGTAAGCGTAAGCATATGTGGGTGGGTGGATGGATGGGTGGGTGGGTGGATGGATGGGTGGGTGGGTGGATGGGTGGATGGATGGATGGATGGATGGATGGGTAGATGGATGGGTGGATGGGATAGCAAAAAAAAAAAAAACGATGATGCCTATGAGGTTTTTGAAACAAGATTTTTTTTAGTTTGGCTGATAGCCTGAAAAACCTTTTAATTCTATTCCATCATCTCCACACATAAATATAGCATGTATTGTCCCAGCCACAAGATAGCCTCTGTCCTCAAAGTTGTTCTGGGAAATTGACACTGTCGTCAGTCGAAACACCATGTTCCAGTACTGTTCTAGGCAGACTGTCCTGGCCATTCTGTGCCCTGGCTCTCAACTGAACACCTGCTTTGTGAATCTGGCAGGATCTAGCAAAGCAGAAGCTTTCTCTTAAGCACATCACATTTATCCGTGCATTTGAAGCACTTTCAAATCTTTTCGTAAGTGACAGCTGCCTGGCTTTTGTGAATATATCCTGTCAGCTAACGGTGTCTTGAAGAGGCAAGGGAAATTAGTGAAGCTAGAAGCTACCTTCCTTAGAGAATTAGAAGTCACACCCTTCTTTCCCTCTGCCCCACTCAGACACCCTACAGCCCAGAATCATAGACATTTATTCCTCTGTGTTCAGCAACCCATTTTCATCACCTGCACTCTTACTATTCCTGCTATGCTCAGCGTGCCAACAGAGCAGATTTTTCTTGGGGTCGGAAAAGATCAGACTCTCCAGCCAGAAAAATAGGAAGCAGAATAGAACCTCTACTCTCAGCCAAGGGTGCTTTGTCCTTGCCCTCCCTGCCCCCGTCCACAGTCCCTAGGCCTTCTCCTTTCAGCTCCTGAGTTCCCCCAGAGAGGGAAGCCTGCTTGGAGTGCCCAGGAGTCATGCTGCCACCTGTCCCTACAAGGTTTCTCTTGGCCAGTGTGGCTGGTGAGAGGTGAGAGGAGGGGAGCAGAAGGCAAGCGGAGAGGGCAGCCAGAGAGGAACTTCCCACTCCTGAGTCCTGTGTTCCACCGCCCTTCATTCTCAGCTCTGTGTTTCCATGGCCTTCCCGGTGGACACCCTCGTGCTCTTCCTCACTCCTCCTTTTCTGGGACAAAAGAGTTCTTCACGATCCTGCATGACCAACTTCAAGTAACCTTTCTGTATTGTGGCCCCTGAGTAGCTGTCATTTCTATATTTATTAATATGGTGGGCTTTAATAAAAACAGCTGCCCGGAGGTTATCTGGTCAAATGAGGCAAGAGAAAGAGAACTAGACATTATTGTGCCTTCTCAGAGTCACTCCTTTATTTTCGTCTATACTCTTTGATCAGTATCTGTCTGCCCTAAGTTTGTACTTTGATCCTTCACCAGACCTAACATGACACCTCCTGATTGTTGCCTAGTCAGGCAACTGTGGCACGTGATGGTCTGTAGCACAAGCTCGTGCCCAGCGAGCACCATTAGCTTAGTCCTCCTTCCCCTGGCAGTAGCACAGCCTGCTCAGCAGACACAGGCGAGTAAACAGAAGGAGCTTTTTGCAGGGTTTATGCAGAGAAGCAAGGGGGAGCCTCTGACGAAAGCCTTATGCACAATAGAGCATAATTTCCTTTGAATGGAAAGCTCAGTTTGCAAAAGTAATCTCAATGTCTGATAACCTAACATCATTCCCATTGTGAAAGTGCTTAATTTTTCCATGGCACAAAAATCCAGGTTCTTGCAACCCATAGTCAAATCCAGATGCAGCCTTGATCCGCTAACAGTGAAAATCCCTGATCATGCAGAGCTGGCCCCTCTGAGATCCATATTAGGAAGCTGCACAAATGGGAAGCCTTAAAGCCAAACCCTCCTCTTTCATAGAAGACCTTTTTTTTTTTTTCCAAACAGCTGAAAGCACAGTGACTGTGGAGGTATTTTGTTGACAAATGAAGAAACTGAGGCCGGGGAAGGTCAAGTCATCAGTGAGAGGTGCAGAGTGGGAAATAGTGAAGTGGTTCTTCAGGGGAAATGAGCTTTCTTTCCCTTCTGCAAAGAATCTGACAGAAAAGAGGGAGGGGAGTCCCTGTGGAGTTAGTAGGTAGCTCGAAGGATAGGAATGGGAAAATCTAGAAGAGGAGGAGGGCAAAGACAAGGAGAGAAGGGAAAGAAAACGGACGCACATGGAAATCGACACTGTTGGCAGCCGCATGCAGTGAGCGTCCGATGCCTGCCGCTAATTCAGAAACCACGAGGAAGCCAGCAAGATGATTTAGAAAGGACAATGTGGTCCTAATGACAGGAAGGGAGTGCAGTCCCCTTGGCTGGAGAATCTCAGCTGCAAGGTTTTGGGCAGACCCACTGGAAATGCTGCTCTCTCTGCAGCCGCGTTTTACAGCCAGAAATCCGTGGTGACGGGGGGCCCCGTGGAGGATCTAGGGAAGAGGACTGGGAAAGCAAACCCCAGCACAGCAGGCCCCACGGATGTTCTGTGGACTGAGGACCACTGAGCTGTGCCCTGCGGGAGTGACCCCTGGAAATGGCCCATTTTCCCGATCTAGTGAGAGGGTGGAGAGTCAGGGGTTGCACGGTGGGGGCAGAAGAGGACAGGGTTGGCCAAGCCCGGCGGTCCTCCTCTGACGTGGAGGTTGGGAACCAGGGCACACACCCAGCTGTGCTTTGTGACTGTGACACCTACCCCGCAGTCAGGCCCTACCGGTAGCAGAGACACACACACACACACACACACACACACACACGCTGACAAATGGTCTCTAGTGCAGCTCCCGCTAGGAAACCTGGAGGTCCGAACTGTTGATGACAGTGTTTCCCTAAAACGTGCCCATATGTCGTGTTTTCAAGCTTCTGTCTTCTCTGTGTCTCTGCTAGCATTCTCCCCCATGAAAAGGGAGAAAAAGGAAAAACATTCCCAAGCGCCCTCCTCCCTCCCCATCTGCTTCCTCGACAGGAAGTGCGGTAACCAGATTCCTGTCTTCTGGCAGCCCCATGTCCCTCCAGACTCTCCTCTGACCGCCCTGGCACTCCAGCTCATGCGTAGCCCCTTCCCAGTCCCTGTCTTTCACCTCCCACATACTAGGTAAAGCCAATGTCTTGGGGAAAGTGGCTAAAAGAGGAGAACTAGTAAGTTCTTTTGGTAACAAAAATATGAAACCATCTAAAGAGAAAAATGAAATAGGCTCATCTTTATAGAATGTATAGAGTAAAACCCATTTTTGCAAAAAAAAAAAATTCTTGAAATGATTTATCAAAATTCTTATAGCTGAGAGTACTATTTCTTTAAGTATGAGCACGGTCCACTTAATCTGGCTATTATTTGTAGAGTCAAAACCAGCCTAAGCCTTGCTCAGCAGGCATCTCCTGACTGCAGGGTGGGGACGGTGCCGTCCACGGCTGGGCCTTGCAGACTCTGGCTTACAGTCAGTGGGAAGAGAGCTGATCCCACTCGCACTGTCATTGTCAGCCAAATGTGCATTGTCTTTTTTCCCACTTTTCTGGCAAAGCTGTCATTGGTATGTTTCGGTTTGGCCCAGGGTGCGGAATGGGCTACATATGGTCCCCATGCTTTGACGAAGCCTGTGGAGAGAAGGCACGAGAAGAGAAGGAAGAGGAGGAGCAAGAGGAAGGAGTCAGGCAGGAAAGGAGGCGGGGCGAGAACAGGAGTGGGCATGTGACTGATGGTGTGGGCCTGCTGGCGGCCTGCGCGGGTCCCCTGGCTACCTCCGCCCAGGAAGCAGGCTGTCTTGAGGGATGCTGCGTGTATAAGGTCAAGTTGCTCTATCTGCTATGTCTAGGACTTGGGCAGAACACTGGAAAAATAGGCCTGACCCAAAGGCCAATTAAACTTTCCATTGGCAGAGATTGAACTAAGAGTTTAAAAAAAATACATGAAATCTTTCCATTTGAGTAGTTTGTTTTTTAATGAAATGAAACATTTACTGACATGAGCTCCACAGAGCAATAGGAGAATGATTAATTAAACTCTGTGGTGCCATTTTGGACAGTCTCAATGCCAGAGTAAAGCATTAGAAGGCGTTGGGGCAGGGAGGGTGGGGGGAGGTGAAACCCCTTCCAGAAGGGCCCATCAAGCCTTCCGAGGTTCTGACCTTCTGCCTGGCTTTCCTTCCAGTTCCTACAGGTTCCTGGCAGGGGAGGGACAAGGGGGATTTCTGCAGGTTCAGGTCGTATGGCTTCTGAGATATGAAACCAAGGACTGTAGTAAAACACGAAGCAAAGGCTTTAGAGAATGCCAGAACTCATACGTGATTACACTTTCTTCCTAACCTTTCTGGGCTTCCTGGAATGTGGTCGCTGCCATCACTCAGGCCAGAGCCTCCCAGCCAAAACTCTTGGGCCCAGATGTGCCCAAGACTCAGACATTCACTCATTCATTCATTCACTTATTTTTAAAGAATTTATTTATTTGTCAGAGAGAGAGAGTGAGAGAGAGGGCACAAGCAGGGGGAGGGGCAGAGGGAGAGGGAGAAGTAGACTCCCCGCTGAGCAGGGAGCCAGATGCAGGATTCCATCCCAGGACCCTGGAATCACGACCTGAGCCAATGGCAGACGCTTAACCGACTGAGCCACCTAGGTGCTCCCAGCCTTTTTTTTTTTTTAAGGACATCCATACTATGCATAGACCATCCATCATACAACATCTCAGAGAGTCTGGGGCCATGCTCCATATTCAAATAAGACATTCTATAGCAGTATGTACGAACACATAAAAACAAGAGACAGCCTCGGGTTTTACGGCCACATGAGGTCAGTTCAGATCAGTTTTGCTGGCAAGTGAGTTACCAGAACCATGGGTTTCCAGAGTTTGTTGGGTGTCAGGATGGTGGCTAAGGATGTGCTGATCCCTGTCCGTCACCCAGTTTGTCCAGAGCACCGCAGAGCACCCTGCTGGCAGCCTCATTTTCTTCCTCTTGCTCCCAGCTCCCTGCCCCATCCTGAGTTTTCAAAATGAGTTTTCAGGAGTTGGAGGAAGATTTAAGCTAATTAGCCACAGAGCTGACCCAATACCCAACTGAAGAGGGCACCTGTGAAGTCAGGCTTGGTTGGGAGGCCCGGGGGCCGTGCTGGTTCATTAAACCTCTGTCACTAAATGAGGGTCACTCCCAAAATGTGAGCAAGTTATGTGAAAATAATTAAGTTGAAGGCCTACTTCAACACAGCAGGAATAAAATATGGATTTTATCACAAGACGTTCTAGTGGCAGAGAATAAGAAAGCATCCCAGGGGCGCCTGGGTGGCACAGCGGTTAAGCGTCTGCCTTTGGCTCAGGGCGTGATCCCGGCGTTATGGGATCGAGCCCCACATCAGGCTCTTCCGCTATGAGCCTGCTTCTTCCTCTCCCACTCCCCCTGCTTGTGTTCCCTCTCTCACTGGCTGTCTCTATCTCTGTCGAATAAATAAATAAAATCTTTTAAAAAAAAAAAAAAAGAAAGCATCCCAAAAAGGCTCTCATAAGCATGTGACTGACAGGGCTGTGGCTGGGAGCCATGGAGCCAGGATAAACCCAGTTCCAAAAGGAACAACAAAACAAAGAAAATGGCAACAGACCCTGAAAGTCAGGACAGGGTTGTGCTCTGGGCCCAACTCCTCCAGAGTTAAAGGGAGCTGCTCCGTGCGGATGCTGAGGTCTTCTGCTGATGTCCCTGACACGTAGGGGAAGACATCTAGGTTTCTGTATGCCTTGAAATCAGGTTCTTGATTCTGTAAGTAAACTAGGTCAGAAGTTAGAGAGGATTCCAGATTACAAGCTTGGGGCCAAGGAGCAGCCAAAACATACAAGTGCTTGGCGAGCAGTGGCAGAACGCGATACGACAGGAAAAGGAAGGAGAAGTGGAGAAGAGTGTCTGGCAGTGATTGGAAGAGGGGCCAGGGCATTCATCTCACCCCGCCTATGGCATTTCCTGCTCTGTCAGGAAGGCCAGCGTGCAGGGAGGCTGCCTTCTCCCCCAAACGTCTCCTGTGTGTGCCATGCAGCCTGAGGTTTCAACATTAGGCAGCTCCCCTGGAGGGTCACAAAGGTCTCAAATGATAGATGGCCTGTCCAAGGTCATCAGTAAACATGGGCCCTGGAGGCTCCCTGTCTCCCCGTCAACGTCACCAACCCCTCGGGGTCACTGGGCCAGACGGTGCCCAGCCATGAGGACACAATGGCAGCTCTCAGCTGGTGGGGCACCAAAAGCTGGCCCGGGCAATAAGCAAAATGAATTTATGAAGTTCAGAGATGGAGTTTATAGATGCTATAAACATGGAACAGTGTATTTTTCATTCCATGGGTTTCTTTTTCTGTGTCTGCCTCATTCATAGTTTTGGTCAGTTTAATTGAATTGTAATTTACATACAACAGAATTCAACCATTTTAAGAACACGGTGGGTTTTGACAAGCATTAAACAGTGCCACCACTGCATACGGGATCTAGAACAGGAGCTGGCCGATGACCGTCTGTGGGCCAAATCCAAGTCCCACCTGTTTTTGTTTCGTGTATTTTTAAAGGGTTATTAAAAATAATAATATGTGACAGAGATCATATGCAGCCCACAAAGCCTGAAATATTTGCTATCTGGCCTTTACAGCAGTAGATCGCTGACCCCTGACATAGAACATTCCCATCACCTCTCCATTCCCACAGCCCCATGGCAGTCATTCCCCTCCCCTCGCCCCTGGCAACGACTCATCTGCTTTCTGTCACTGTGGCTTTGCTTTTTCTAGAACTTCACATAAATGAAATCATACAGTACGTTGCCTTTTGTGTCTGGCTCCTTTCACTTACGACACTTTCGAGATTCATCAGCCAGCTTTCCGCATGCAGCGGTGGCACACTCCTTGCTTATTTCCAAGTGGGGCAGCGTCCCCCGAAGGGCCGGGCTTCCCCCTGGGCCAAGGCAGGACTCTGGACACGTTTGCACCACGTGCAGGCTCAGAAGAAAAGGGAGTGGCAGGGCCCCACACTCACTGCCTTGTCTTGCAGGCATGAACAACCGGGAGGTGCTGGAGCAGGTGGAGCGCGGCTACAGGATGCCCTGCCCGCAGGACTGCCCCATCTCTCTTCACGAGCTCATGATCCACTGCTGGAAAAAGGACCCGGAAGAACGGCCCACTTTCGAGTACTTGCAGGGCTTCCTGGAAGACTACTTCACCGCCACAGAGCCCCAGTATCAGCCCGGTGAAAACCTGTGAGACCGGGGTCTGCAGAGAGAGGCCTTCTCGGCGAGGCTTCCCCGCCCCCTCCCCATTAGCTTTCAGTTCCGTAGCCAGCTGCTCAAGCAGTGAGAGCCTCCCGGATCAGATTGCATGTGACTCTGAAGCTGACGAACTTCCACGGCCCTCATTAATGACACTTGTCCCCAAATCTGAACCTCCTCTGTGAAGCATACGAGACAGAACCTTGTTATTTCTCAGACTTTGGAAAATGCATTGTATCGATGTGATGTAAAAGGCCAAACCTCTGTTCAGTGTAAATAGTTACTCCAGTGCCAAGACCCTAGTGCTTTCCTTTTTTTAAAATGCAAATCCTATGTGATTTTAACTGTCTTCACCTGATTCAACTAAAAAAAAAAAAAAGTATTATTTTCCAAAAGTGGCCTCTTTGTCTAAAACAATAAAATTTTTTTTCATGTTTTAACAAAAACCAATCAGGACAGGTGTTTGGTTTTTTCTTTTTTTATAATAGGAATATATATAATATATATGTCCCTGTACATACACCATGTGGGTGCTAATGTGGAGACCATGGCCGACCTGGGCCGTAAAGCCTCGGGACCCAGAGTGAGGATTTTACTGCCAAATCAGCATAAAAGCACTGGTGTCATTCTGCAAACCAGTGGCCTCCTTTTTGGCTTTTGCAAAGCATGATCTTTTTTCTTTTTTTCTTTTTTTTTTTTAATTTGGATTGCACTTTTTTGGTTCATGATTGTACCCGTAGATGGCTGTTCCTTTGACTCATTTCAAGCAGCCCCAGAGCTGAATTCACAAGTTCTGTTTCCAGTGTTTGCTTTGACTTAACTGCGATTTGTTCTTGAAGCCTAAAAGCATATTGAAGCAAGCAAATGGCCAATAACTACCAGGGGAACTGGAAGATGGATACCACACATACTTCTTGTATAAAAATATGAATGCTGAAATGTTTCAAACTTTTTTTATTTAATAAACCTTGTAACCACATTTAAATGGTCTAAAACCCATAGCGTTAGAGTCATGGCGACCTGCTAAACTTTCTCATGCAACTAAAACTTCTGAGGGTGGGGGTTGGACATTTCCCATTGTAAAATAAGTGTTTCAAACGTCCTGTACTGCTAATGAAATGACTTTCTCTATGTCCAAGAAGTCTCCAGTGGAATAACTATGCACTACTTTACATTTCATGGGGATGCACCAAAAAAAAAAAAAAAAAAAGTATTACATTTTTAGTTGCTGTTTGTACCAACCTTGAATTACATGTTTAACAACAACAAATCAAAAAGCCTATTTCTATTAAGTTTTTAATACTGGGTAGCAACTCTGAAATCTTAATTCCTTTTTTGTTATGATTTATTTGTGAGTTTACATTTTTAAATTGTTTAACTTTCTTAATTTAGTAATTAAAAAGAGAGCATTTTACATTTGAATTTTTTTTTTGTTCATTTGTTTAAATCATGGAAGGTACTCGAGTAGTGACATATCTGCCCCACAGCAGGTGATAAGGAGTTCTCTGGTCCATTTAACCATTGTGCAGTGACTTCCAAATGACAGAAACGTTTAGAACCCTTGGAGTGGGTTCTTCCCCCTAGAACGGCTGGACTATTGTCGAGCTATTTCAGAGGATTATTAAAGCAAGATTAAGCATACTTTCACATTTTACTCTCTCAGACGTTGTCTCTAACTGGAATGTTCTATATCCCACCTGTCGAGGAAAGACAATTACAAGAAGAATCTTTATTGCCCTAGAGTCAGTATATATTATTTCCCGTGGTCCTCTACCTCTGTAAGTGTGTCACTCGGCAGGGAAACAACCCCGTGTGGTAGGAGGGGCAGTGGGTAGACCACACAATCTGACTGGGTGCCTGGCTGTGCACTCATTCAGCTGTGGGACCTTCAGCAGCCATCTGGCACCTCTGTTTTGGTCCTGTCTATCGAGATGAGGGGGTTGGATGAGATTTGCTGTAAGTTCCTACAGATCTAAGATCCTGTAATTCGGAGATCATTGCTATCATGGGGAGTTATAGAAGCAGGAGAATTTTCTTGCTGAAATAACCTTTATATTTTGAAAAGTTTTCCAACATTTTTTAAAAAATGGATAAAACAAAGGGATTTTCTGGTAAACCCAGTCTTTCTGGTATTGTTTTTGGTATTGATGCAATTGCTAAATTGATAAAAATTTCAAACATCTTCGACAATTACTATCACATTACTGGGAAATTTATTAACATGTTCTAGATATTTTTAAAGATAACTTTGTCTTTCATCTTCACATCCACTAAGTTGGATAATTTGCAGATATTCTAGGGAGGATTGTTATTTATGTTTCTGACGTGGTCATTCAAAAAAAAAAAATCTGAAAACTTATAACCTGCTTTAAACAGAGATTCTTTAAGAGAAAACTTGTTTTCTTCAAACCAAAGTGTAGCCTTTAATTCATCAGTGGAGTTTGTTGTGGATTCTCTCCTATGAAGCAGAACTAAGGACTTGGGTTAACTCAAGGGCACTTGGACAAAATGCTCTGAAACATTCAGTGTGGGGCTGCAGGATGAAAGAGTAGCTGTAGATACAGAGAAATCAGAGATGTTTTCAGGGTTTTTCTTTCGAAAGCTAATGTGCTGCCCAGAGATATTCCTGAGGTAGACCAGTCCAGGCAAATGAAACCACCTCCAGGGGTTCCCAACACCTCCCAAGAAGCCTCTCTCCCTCCCAGGTTGTAGAAGTGTGGAGTGAGGAAACTGCACCGACCAGAAAGATCTCTGGTGAAGAAAGAAAAACAACAGGCACACCTCGGAGACAGTGCAGGTTCCAACCCAGACCACCTCAATAAAGCAAGTCAAATGAAGGCTTTGGTTTCCCAGTGCATATAAAAGTGATGTTTACACGATACCGTAGTTACTAAGTGTGCAAGAGCATATCTAAAACAAAGTACATGAACTTAATTTTAAAATAGTACTAAAATATGCTGATTATCATCTGAGCTTTCAGTGAGCTGTAATAACTGATCACAGTTCATCCTAGCAAATACAATAATGAAAAAGGGTGAAATATCGCGGGAATTAGCAATATGACAAAGACACGCGAAGTAAGCCATCGCTGTTGGAAACGTGGCGCCGACAGACTTGCTCCACGCAGGGAATCGCCAAATCTTCCTGTGTAAGAAACCCAGTATCAGAGAAGCACCGTATAACGAGGTATGCCGGGGCCTCGAATGGTACCTTAGCAGCAAGTGATGATGAAATGTTTTTTGTCTTTAGGAAACTGGTGGTGAATAAGTACTTGCTCTGCTGCCTTAGGAGAGCGGGCATCTGGCATTGTTGCGCTGCAGAGGGGGGCTTCTTGATACACTATTTTTTTTTTTTTTTTTTTTACTTTCTTAAAATCAAATAGTAGAGCTCCTAGAGAAGACCATTTGACAAAGCTCAGACGTTGAAAATGTGACAAAACCATTCCCATCCACCCAGGCTCACGGCGGCTCACACTCTCCGGGGTGCTTCGTTCATGATGCATTGATGGGCTGGGAGGACCCGCGAGCCAGGAGTGGCTGCAGGACCTCCCATGACTTAGGGCATCGGGGTGTAGACCCAAGCTAATGATGCATTTGGCTCTGACTCGGTCGTGGCAAAGAAAGGTGTATGAGGAACCAGGCAGCTTCCCCAGAAAAGTTAAGGGTATTCATAAACCCTCAAATACAACCACACTACTAAAGATTTTCTGACAAGTGCCAGAGGGTGTTTACCTGCCCAGAGAAAGACAGGAATCCTCTTGTGGCTAAATCTTGGCACCAGAGGATTTTTCTAGTAGCGTTGGAGCTGCAAAATTTTTATCTGAAATTTCCTTTGGGACCTGAAGAATATATACTGCGCTAATTGGAATGGTTCTTTCACGAGTCTTGAAAGAAGGTGAGGTTTTTGGCAGCGTGCAGAGGGGAGCTACACGGGAGCCTACCGCAGGGGGGATGTCATCGTTCTTGTGTCAATGTCTGTGTGTCAGGACAAGGGTGCCTCCCTTGACAGAAGAGGCATTTCCTAACAAGTTATATTTGGATAAATTGGTGTTTGGTCAATTTGTTCCTGAAATGTAGTTTAATAAGTTTAGATGGCTTTTGTTGGCTTTCTTACCACTAGATACTATACTGTGGGGATTCTGTTAGGCTGTCCAAAATATTTGCTGGAAGAAAGGGAGGGAGAGGGGGAGAAAAAGAGGGAAAAAAGGAAGGAAAGAAAAAAATAATCTGGGGGAAGGGGAAGGAGGCTCAAAAATGTTTTGTTCTAAAAATGATATTGTGGGGTACAGATTTAACAAGCAAGTACCAGTAATATATGTTTATTTTATTCTCAAAAATAGATGCCAAATACAGAGAAGGAAATAATGAAAAATTAGTATCTTTAATATCTTTGAAATCTCAAATAGACTTTCATAATGTATATATTACCTATCTTCCCAGAAACTTTTCATAATCAATTCCTAAATCATGCCTCATTCTTTGCAAACATGCAAAATATCCAGAATCTTATGGGGGCAGGGGGAGACACACCTTTATTTTTTAAAGTTCTAAGGACTGAAAATAAAAATAAGAGTTTTCCCAGCTTGGCTGGGATGATTCTAAGAAGAATGTGATCAGTGACCAACGACTGCTCCGCCAGAATACTGTACTCCTCTCTGGAATACTTACTACTCTTGTAATACTGTGTTTAATAATATGACTCTTCTTTTAATGCATCTTCCCTGCCGGATTGTGAGCTCCTCGGGAACGGTAACTGCCTAACTGGTTCACCAGCATTCTCCCTGCACCAGAGCAATGATGAGCTGCTGGTAGACATTGGATGGATGGGTGGTGGCTAAATGAGGGATGCCGTGTAGTGGGGCATATGATTGACCTGCAAATGATACACTGACCTAGGCCCTTGCTGAGCACGCTGGGATTTGCTGTGAGTTGCCAGATGCACTAGCCCTGCCCCCTTGCAAATGTGTGCTCACCAGTCTTCAGCATGTAATTTAAAGGCCCAGTCTATGCCTGAAGTGAACCCCATTAGTGCTTCCCAAATCTTTGCCCAGAATTCACCCCAATGCTAATGGAGATAAACTTGTCCATCCTGGGACCTGGGGCCTTCAAGATCTCATTCTAACTTTGTACTTTCATGAAAATTTTATATTCTCCCTAAGATATCCATTTTTTACCTTCACATAAAATTATTTTCCCAGACCTTTAGGTTGTGCATTGTTAAGCAGACTACAGTTTATAGGATTCCTGGCACACTTCTGCATGACCCAGGGAGTACCCATGCCCTGCTTGAGAATCACAGCATGAAGATGTTGTCCATAAAATATTACTATTAACATAAAAATAATGTATTTGGGGAGGTGACATTAACCCCCATTCATATCAATTCTCTTATCTGATTCCCTTTTTTCACCTAGCAAAGAACAGCCCTCTGAGAATGGGACAGAAAACAGGAGGGTTTGATAGTGGGAAGAAGAAAACCAACCAGAGCCACCCAGAAGTGAAAGTCTGGTCAGGCCAATCTGCTGGTCCAAGATGGCAGCAAATGGGAGTAAACAGGATGGAGACATTGGACAAGGATGAAGAAACCAGAGCTGGGATGAGAGTCGTCCTTTGCCAAGGCTGTTCAAGGTAGTGGGATAATGGTAGATATGACTATGGATATATATAAGGACTTAACATTCATTCCATCTCCATACATTTGTTGAGTGCTTATTATGGGCTAGCCCCTGTGCTAGCACTAGGAAGTCAGAGACACAATGTTCCCAGTCCAGTGAGGATGGAGACGCATAAAAGGCTGTTGCAATAAGCTCTCTGCAGGGCACCTCTGTGGCTCAGTCACTAGAGCACGTGACCTTTTTTTTTTTTAAGATTTTATTATTTCTAAGTAATCTCTACACCCAACGTGGGTCTCATACTTATAACCCTGAGGTCCAGAGTCGCACACTCTACCAACTGAGCCAGCCAGGCACCCCTAGAGCATGTGATGCTTGGTCTCAGGGTTGTGAGTTCGAGTCCCACATTGGGGGTATAGTTTACTTTAAAAAAAAAAAAGTAAAAAATAATAATAATAATAATAAGCTGTCTGCTAGGTGGTAGCAAAGGAGTGCTGTCCAGCCCAGAATGGGGAGTGTAGGGAAGGCTTCCTGGAGGAGGTGATGCCTGAACTTGCTCTTAAAGGACAAGTGGAAATAGGTTATGTACTGTTTAATTGTAGGCCCAGTGTTTTTTGCCTTTAGATGTGTTTCCTTCTGATTCCCAACCCCCGTTAGGGGGTGGCACATGTTTTAAATATGTAAGGTACTCAGCAAATGCATCTAAATGAAGAAAAAACAAACCAAAAAAAAAAAAAATCTAAGTCTCATTCTCTCTCTCTCAAACACACACACACACACACACACAAAACCACACTGATGCATCAGTTAGTCTGATTACTGAGCTGCTAACTAAGAGGATGTCCATAAAAGGACAGAGAGAAAGGTTTTAGGCAGGTTGTTGGCTCCAGTGTCCCAACAGGAGTGGTACAGTAGTTTGAAATATATTTACAGAATATGAGAATAAAAAAGTGACAGGAGAAGAGGCTTATAATAGCTCCTCCCCATTCTCTTAATAGCAATGAGAAGGGTGGGGGGGCTTTTCTCCCATTTCTGACCTCATTGGCATTCTTTCCTGTCCTTCCATTTACTAGCCTGTTTTGCTTGAATCCCCATGCAACATGTAATCTCATGAAAGAAGATATGTAGGGGCAGTTGAGGGATGTTCTTTGGTTGTTTTGTTTTGGAATTTTTTCCCTTTGGTTAATTATCAAGTTGCTTGCGATGTAGTAATCAATGAGTAGCTAATTAGAAGCAGGAGAGAATGAAATGGTTATTAGATAGTGTTTTTAATGAAAACCGTACATGTAATACTGTGGGGAAATATTACCAAATCGCAAGAGGTTTCATCTTCTTTTTTCTTTTTTTTTTTTTTTTTTTTTTTTTTTTTTTTTTTTTTTTTTTTTTGGTGTGTCTTTACAAAAGGATTCATTAAAAGTTACTCACAAACTAAACCTAGGTATGTGAATCCTTTCGCTTTCATACTCCTCCCGAGGGGTGAGCTTGGGAGATACCAGGAAGCAGAGCCTCTGGAGATGGTTCTGGAACCCAAACCATCCCAACAGAGCCCGGAGCCGGGAAGGTCTGCCAGTTCCCAGAGAACAGTGAGGAAATGGTGAGGAAATGGCAGCAGGTGCCTTGAGAATTAGGGAATGAATAACAATGCTTTCTGGTAAATTAACCATATTACATTGTGCACAGTAAAGTGATGGAAAAACCCTGTTAAAAAATTGAATAATAATTTGCCCACATCATTTATGGAAAATGCATAATTTTCCTACTTCAGTGGGCTTTAGTTTGATTTAAAATATGAACAGCTCCCGCACTGTTCACCAGAGCATAATTTGTGAGGTAATTGGGAAGGGGAGAGGAATCAGACTGTAATCAGTGCAATCCTGCGTGAGCCACTTCACCTCCCTCCTTTCACCTGCAAATTCCAGAAAATGTTTGTTTATATGTTCCTGAAGGTCTGGAAGTGAGAGCGCGGGGCATTAATCATCGTCATAGCGGTCACTAACCCACGGCCTCACCATGTTTCAGAGGGGAAGCAGTGTTTCTCTCTATTCAGTGTTTTTCTGCTCTAATTCAAGTAAGCACTTGGGTTTTAATAGTAGAGAAAATGGAAATGTAGCAAAGCTATACTTTAAAACAGCAAGCCAAGAACAAAAGCAATGTGCACGCAGCCAGAGGAGACCTTGGAAGATAAACAGATCAAACCAAAAGCTGTGCTTGGCTGGGAGTCTGCTTCGGAGTCAAATGCAAAAATGGAGAGCAGTGTTCCAGCTAGAAAGATTTTGCAGTCTACAGTATTTGAAATTAAAAGTCCTTGTGTAATCCCCCTAGCCACTCAGGAGCACTGCTGGGGCTATGAATGCTGATATCTGGGCACGACTGAGGGAGGTTTGCAGAAACAGAGCACTCAGAGCTGGGGTGGATGCCCTGAACTCAGCGGTGCACTCCCACAGCAGCCCCTGTGCCTTTTCCCTCCTTCCCTGCCGCTCCCATCCTCCCACCCTGCTCCCCTCCCCACTAGAACCATAGAATTTTTATTTAGACACTCCACACTCGCTTCAACCCCATCTCTCCACTAAGGGCCGTTATTTGTTTACTAGACGCAGCCCTTAGCTTCCCACCTGTCAGGGCTAATCTGGATGCTTCACCTTCACCTTGTTAGCCTCTCTTGCCTCCTCAATAACCCTGATGGCCCCACAGGGCTGAACCTTGAACCCCACAAATACACATTTCTTAGCCCTTTGGGGCCCATTTTGGTTAGCGAAAGGGACCTTCCCCAGTACTCCTCCCCAGTCCTTCCTTCTCTCCCACCAACCCCTGCTGGTGGCCCAAGATTTATTGGACACTAGTTTGATTCTTATGCCTCCTGCCACTAGCTATAAGTTACCTTTTGCAAATTAGAAAAAGCTACCCTACATCCAGACACTGCTGCCATCTGCCAGGAAACTATCGTAGCAAATACGCCAAGAGATCATGGGAATGGTGCCCCCCCCCCAAAAAGACTATGTAGTACACAACTGGCTCAGCTGTATGTGACGACCCCAGCGTTGGAAATAGCCTGAGCTGTCCTGGAAGCCTGTCTAAAAATCAGAGGCCCAATAGGTCAGTCTTGTCTTTTTATGACAGGTTGCAATTTCAAAATCTAAGCCTTTCAGTCATGATCACAGATGGCTGAGGGGCAGTTTCTGGAAGATATGAAGAGCCGCAGGCAGTGGTACTGATGGGTAGATAAAGCCGAAACCACACTGGGTAGATTTTTAGGAAACCTCAGAGATAGAAAGCTGCTCAATCTGAATGTTCGGGATGCAGTGGAGAGGCGGACTTGGCTTATACTTAGGTCCACCATACCCGTCCATGGTATTGGCTGCTTTGTTTCTTGTTGATGGCTGCATCTGCTCCCCCCACCAGAATAGCTTGCTGATACCAGAGGCAGATGCCTGACCAGGAGGAACCAATCCATTGAGTGGCCACTAGCTAATGGAATGGTTGCCTTGGAGAAGGAACCAAGAATCAAGGGGCTGTGGTGACAGACACTTGGCCTACAGGTCGGGTTAGGCCCGTCAGGGAGCAGAGGCCACACTCTGCAGGGTGAAGTGGTGGCTGGAGCTCCTGGGCCACCAGAGACAGAGTGACTGGGAGAAGCTGCTTTCCACACTCCTGTATCTGGAGGTCCAGCTGCATTTCCTGAGCACCGTCTCCGTGAGATTCCTCAAACCTGTGCAGCGCCCCATCTTGTCACTTGAGCCAACTCAAGGGCTTTTGGGTTGGGCCCCTGCAGTCCAGTTCCGCCGTTTTGCCAGCCTAGTCTCTCCCTTTCCCTCTCCATCACCCCCACCCTAGCTCCTGGCTACACTGACCTGCCTACCATTCCCCAAGCATGCCCTCCCCTGCTCCAGTCTTTTCCCCTGGCCTGGAATGTTCTTTTGCCTTCTCTCCTCGTCTTAGCAGCCTCTCCATCCTTTGAGGCCAAACTCAACCAAGCCCCCCCAGGCAGCCTTCTCTGATGCCCCAGTCACACATGATGGCTCTGTCCTAAGAACTTGCTGCACTGGCTTCCCATGTCTCCGTGGCACCCACAGAACACTTCCCCCACCTTTTCCCTCTTGCCTCTGCTCACTGAGGGTAGGAACTTGGCACATATCAGGCACTCGGATGTTGCACTGAATTTAATCCAAGGGCTGGAATCCTAAAACACAATCTGAGCTTCTTCAATCAAGAGTACTATGCCAATATAAGACATTGTTCCTTAAAATGGAAATGCATTTAGGGAATGCTTCAGATGAAGGGGATGAAGATCAAAGGGCACATTCTTGGCCAGGAGTTCTGAGTCTTAGAGACCCAAATAAATTGTAGACATTTTATTTCCTGAATTGTTTAGAACCATAACACTGGATTTGGTGCTGTAATATAAAACTTTCTGAAACTTTGAGCCTGGCAGAAAGTCGGTCGCCTCTTGACTGTGAGCGTTAGGATTGCTCTTGTCTAAAATTTGGGTGCCCATGCCCAGAGCTGAAACTGGCTGGTAGCCTGGGAGCCTGCCTTAGAGGAAGCGTTCCGTGTAGGCGGGGAACCTGCGGGCCCTGCCCTGGCTGGAGTCACAGGCACACGCAGCTTCCTGTGAGCAGCAGGGGGGTGGGGAACAACGTCCACTCAGGTTCGAGGCCCCGCGGACCCATGTTGAGAATAGAAAGCAGCTGCTCCTGCAGACGGTGCTTGACGCAATAGCTGCCTTTTGCCAACGTGTGAGATTTTCCCGATGGCCACCTTTCCTGCAGCTGTGAGCCCACCGGCTCCTTCTGGGCCCTCAGCCTGGCGCAGCCCAGCCTCGCTCTCCTGCTATCCTCTCATCCCGAGGCTTCTCCCCGCCTGACCTGCCTGCCCCAGGCTCCCCCTGTATGAAGGGGGGTGGGTTTGGGTTCTAGGTTATGGGATGAGCCAAGCCCTTGCTGCTCAGCCAGCTGGAGGGAGGCTCCCAACACCTGAAGTCCACTTTCAGATGCTGACCTCTGACGCTTAACCTCAAGCTTACTGCACAAAGCCCCACCAGGGTTATCTAAAACCACACTTCCCAAATCTGCCTGTGCAGGCCCATTTTTAATGGTAAAATGCAGGTTTCTGGGCCCCTCCCCAGACTCGCTGAATCAAGTTTTCTCAGCAGGGGACCCGGGAAAGTGCCCCTTTCTCCTCTCAACTGCACCCCCCACACCCTCCCCCGCAAAGCCCCCACTCACCCCCTGCTGGCCAGTCACAGCAGCAGATGATTCATGACACACTTCTCCTTTTAAGTCCCACTTGCCTCAGCTCTGGTCTGGGCAGCCCTGGCAACTGCGTCATGCTCTGCCCCTGCTGGCAAGGAGGGACACCAAAGGCTGGTGACCGGGGCACCCAAGGGTGCAGCTGTGAGTGCTCATTTCCAGGCAGGGCAGCGGGACAGTGCCAGCCATGGGGCCATCGGTTTTAGAGAAGTCCACAGGGTCAGGCCAGCTGGGCTTGGCCTGACTCGATCCCTCAGAAAGCAAGTCCTTGCTGCGGCAAGGCCTTGTGACCTGTGGTCAGTGCCCTGAGAGCAGTGGTGAAGTCAGACAGAGATCTGGGGAGCAGGGGAGCCAGACTCCCAGCACAGCAGTGTGAGCTGCCAGCTCACAGCTCTTCCCCCACTTGGCCTTTTAGACCAGCACTTCAAGGCAGGGCTATGCTATTGGATGTGATGAACCTGGCCTCCGGTATAGAGGCGCAGAACATCACAAACTTAGAGGGCACAGAGACCTGTTTTTCAGGGAATGGCCTTGGATTTATAGATGAAACTGGTAAAAACAAACAAACAAACAAAACACATTGGAATCTCCTGTCGGCTTTAGTCCTGTCCCGTACCTCGTCCTTTGCACACCGAGAATGTCTCCATGTGGAGAGGCCTGGGCTGGCCTATTTAAGGGATGCCCTACCTCACTCCGTAGGCCCACTTTTGATAAATGTAACTATCTCAAGAGCCTCCCCTTACCCTTCAGAGATGCAGATATGCGCCCCACCCCCACCCCCAGAGGATGGAACCTGAGTGGGCTGGAGAAGCACCACCAAGGAGAGGGGACTGTGGCCTTTAACAGGAACTTTCTTCAGAAGCTGAATGACGCTCGGGCTTTCACACCCCATTTGGCTTTCTTAAAACTGGAACACCCTCAGGCAAAGTTGCCTCTACCTCCCACTCACGGGGGAGATCCTGTAGCCTGTCTTTGGCCCTGGCTACTCAAGCTCTTACCCTGGCTGGCTACCCCCTTGCGAGCTCACTGCCACTCAGGCAGCTAAGGGAACAAACAGGGTCTGAGATTTTAGTTAAATGCAGATTGCTGCACTCTACCAATCCAATCCGGGGGCAAGATGGCAAGACCCAGAAATATACGTTTTTAAATACATAAAATTTTTCTTTTTAATCTCATAAATTCATATGTTGAAGCCCCAATCCCCAGTACCTCAGAATGTGACTGCCATGGGTCAAACATAATATTGTATTAGAACGTGTCTAAACCCATAACAATAGATTATGGGCAAAATAACTTTTTAAAAAATTTTAAACAGCTTTACTGAGACATAATTCATATACCATACAATTCACTCATTTAAAGTGCCCAATTTAATGGCTTTTTGTGTATTCACACAGTTTTGTAACCATGACCACAATCAATTTTAGAACATTTTCATTACCCCAAAAGAAACCACACCCCTTAGCCAGCACTCCCACCATCCCTTCCCATTCCCCTAGTCCTAGACAACCACTAATCTACTTTCTATTTCTATAGATTAACCTATTCTGGACATTGTATTTAAATGTAATCATACAGTATGTCGTCATTTGTGACTGGCTTCTTTCACTTGGCATAATGCTTTCTGGGTTCATCCATGTTGTAGCATTTATTGGTACTTTTTTTTTAAGCTTATTTATTTAAGTAATCTCTACACCCAACATGGGGCTCAATCCCACAACCCTGAGATCAAGAGTCGCATATTCTGACTGAGCCAGCCAGTCACCTCTATTGGTACTTTATTTTTTGCCAAATAATATCCCATTGTATGAATATACCACATTTTATTTACCCATTCATCAGTTGATAGACATGTGAGTAGTTTCTACTTTTTTGTCTATTGTGAGTAATTCCGCTATGAATACTTATGTACAAGTTTCTGTGTACACACATGTTTTCTTTAAGATTTTATTTATTTATTATTTGTTTGTTTGAGAGAGAGAGACAGAGAGAGCACAAGCGGTGGAAGGGGTAAAAGGAGAGGGAGAAGCAGACTCCTCTGAGCGCGAAGGGGACCTGGGGCTCTACCTGGGTCTCCAGGCGGGGCTCAGGGCTCGACCCTGGACCCCTAGATCACAACCCGAGCCAGTCAGACACTTAACTGAATGAGCCATCCAGGTGCCCCTACACATATGTTTTCAATTCTCTTGGGTATATATCTAGGAGTGGAAGTACTAGACCATATGGTAGCTTTATCCTTAACCATTTGAAAATACTAAGTTTTACTCAAATTATTCTTACTCAAACTAGATAATTGAGAAGAGATATTCCAACTTCATGGATTAAAACATTTACTACTATTAAGATGTCAGTTTTCTCTACATTGATCTATCAAGTCAAGGCTATCCCAGTCAAAATTCCAACAAAACAATTTTATGGAAATTAACAAAATTCTGAAATTTATAAGAAATGCAAAGGACTTAGAACAGCTAAAACCACTCTGATAAGAATAACAAAGTTGCAGCACTTATACTACCAGATGTGAAGACTTACTATAAAACTACAAGACAGAGTGTTGGTATTGGTATTGGGAAGGATAAACAAATAGACCAATGGAACAGAATAGAGACTCCAGAAATAGACTCATACGTATATATAGTCATTTAATTTGCAACGAAGGCACAATTGTAATCTAATAGGAAAAAGATGGTCTTTTCAATATAATAGTACCAAATCATTTGCGTATCCATGTGGGGAACAATGAACTTTCACACCTCAAATGGTGTAATTTTTACACCATATATAAAAATTAATTTGAGGGTGGGTCATATTCCTGAATATGAAAGGTAAAATAATAGTCCTTTAGAAGAAAACATAGCAGAATATCTTCATGATCTTGGAGTAGGCAGAGATTTCTCTAAAAGATTTCAACTTTAAAAAAAATAATAAATAAATGAAAGATTTAAACTATTTAAAGTAAAACATGATAAATGTGGGTCATATTAAATATAAGAACTTACATTCGTCGGAAACAACATTATGTAAGTGAATATGTGAGTTCCCAGTCTTGGAATAGATATTTACAACATCTATTTTTTTAAAGATTTACTTACTTTATTTTAGAGAGAGAAAGAACTGGCACGTGTGAGCAAGGCACAAGAAAGGGAGGTGTGGAGGGAGACTGAGGGGTACTCAACTCGACTCTGAGCTCAACCTCATGACCCTGAGATCATGACCGGAGCCAAAACCAAGAGTTGGATGTTTAACCGACTGAGCCACCCAGGCACCCCCAACATGTATTTTTTACAAAGTACTCAGACCCAGAATATATTAAGAATTATAAATCTACAAGAAAAAGACAATTCATTTTTAAAATGGGCACAAGACTTGAACAGGCCCCTCATAAATGAGGATATCTAGATTGCCAATAAGCATAGGAAAAGGTATTCAACATTACTCATCAAGGAAGTGCAGATTAAAATCACAGTGGGATAGCACACTGGCAATCCCAAAGTTGGGTGAGGAACAACTAAAAGGTCATTCATTGCTGGTAAGAATATAAATTCGTTCCACCACTTTGGAAAACTGGCAGTAAGGTTAAGCATGTGCCTACTATGCAAGCAGTCTCACCCTTAGCTATGTATCCAAGAGAAATCTGTGCATACGTGTACAAAAAGACTGGTATGTGAATATTCACAGCAACTTCATTCACCATAGCCGCAAACTGGAAACAATCCACATGTTCATCAGCACAAGCAGGGATCAGTGAATTGTGGGTAAATTCATACAGTGGAGCATACTACACAGAAATAAAAAAGAATCCATTGATACAAGCCACAATATGGATAAGATCTCAAAATTATAATACTGAGGGAAGAAACCATACACAAAGAGTACATTCCACATGATTCCATTTATATGAGGTTCAAAAACAAACAGAACTAATCAATGGTAATAGAAGTTGGCCTTGTGATTTTCTAGGGGTTGAGGGGCATTAACTGGGAGAAGGCACAGAGGAACCTTCTGGAGTGAAGGAAATGTTCTGAATCTTGATCAGGTTGGTGGTTACATTAGTCTATACATAAGTCAAAATCCACGGAGCTGCTCACTTCATACTAGTGAACATTACTGAATGTGAATTGTTCCTCAATAAAAAATAAAATAATTGAGAAAGACTGCTCAGATTAAAAGAGATGTTATAAGGACTTAATTTTAAGTCTACTCTCTCTTTGGGGGACAGGTGGAATGTTTACCTTCTCTGAGCCTCAGTTTGTCCTCTATAATAAAGATAACACCTACTCCAGATATATTAATCTGATGAGGTAATGTACATAAAGTATGTCATTTAACCACTCTTCCATAGTTTTCCCATCTGTAAAATAGGTATAAAAATAGTAACTACCTCCTATCAGAAGGTAATTCTGAGCCAATTCACATAAAGCACTAAGAACAGTGAAACGGGGCACCTGGCTGGCTCAGTCAGTAGAGCATGTGACTTTTGATCTCAGGTTTGTGACTTCAAGCCCCACGTTGGGTGTACAGATTACTTAAAATTAAAATTAAAAAAAAATAAAAGAACAATGACACAGGAAGCTTTCAATATCGAGAGAGTAGCAGTTATTATCGCTATTGTCGATATTATGAATATGGACCAGATTAACTTCAACGCCCCGGTCAGCTGCTGTAAGCATCCATCTATTGATAAATGAAAGCCAGGAAGATTGGGTATATGGTCCATGCTTCCTGTGACAGGGCTGAGATGGAAAAGCAGGTCCCTTGACTCCCTGCCAGGGTCTTTCCACCACCTGCCTGGAAAAAAAAGAGAGAGAGAGAGAACAACCAGGGAAGTATTAATTCTGCATTGGTTTTTATGTGCCTGGCCCTCTGTGTCTGCCAGAAAGTTTCTGTGTTCGTGAAGAACAGTGTTGGCCCCCAGCATGGAGGTGGGGAGGGGCTCGCATCTCCTTTTCTTCCCCTCTACATGCTTAGACTGATTCCTACTACTCAATTAGCCCCTGAGTTGCCGTGTTCTCTTTCAATTGCATGTAGTAAGGCTATTATCCCGATTTCATCATTGAGAGAACTGGAAAACAGAGTGACTAAGTGACTTGTCCAAGGTCACACAGCTACTAAGTAGGGGAAGCCAGGAACCAAGTGCACACTGCCTGGTGATGGGCTCCACTGTCCTAATCTCTGCACAGCCACCTCCTCTAGGGGTTCAAGAGTGTTATCTTCAGGGTCACAGATCTCCTACACCGAACACAACTCACGGCATAAAAGGCTGTCATGAGTTTGGATTGGGATGGAAGCTGAGTGCCAGCATTTGACTGGCTGGCCCGCCTCAGACCTAGGTTTGTGTTCTGTTCTGCTCCAAAGGCCTCCAGCTGATACAATTTCCAATCCAATAAAAGGGGTGAGTGGTGTTAGAGCACCCCAGCCTGGCTGCCTATCACCACAGGAAGCTGTTCTTTCCAGACCCAAATTTATGTCCATCCTACATAAAGTTTGTTCAGCGCCTTGCTGCTGCTAAAAGTGATTTACTCACGAGGTGTTGGATCATGGGGGACAGCTCTTCAGGAGATCTGTGCTAACCCCGCTGATGTCACGTCAAGACACCACTGACGAGGCAGAGTGATTCTCGGCAGGGCCTTGAGTCACAGAGGTCTGGACTGAAGCTTTTCCCAGGCTGAGATGGCAGAGGGGTCGCCCGTTTGGCTTGAAAGCCTGACAGCTGTAAAACAGAGGAGGCCTCATTTTTGTGGATGGCAGAAAACCCATGCGTTATATCTTTCCTTTCTTACCGATATGCACCCAAAGAGAGTCTGAACGTATTGAAAGGGGAAAAAGTATATTCACATATTATGTATGGAATTATATATGTATATTTAAATATGGAAGACAATACATTTTCTAATATTTATAGAGAGCACCAAATCTGCCTCTGCTCTTCGGTGAATAATGGGGAGAATAGAGCCCAAACCTTGGGCCTCTTCCTGGGGCACCTGGAGTAGGGCTGGGAGTGGGGCTCCCTGACGCAGCTGGGGTGGAGCTTTGGCAGAAAGCACTCCCCAGCACAAGTGCTCTGTGCACAGAGGCCAAGTGTGGTTCTGCACGTCAAACCTATTTGTATCAACAACTAACTATACACGATCTAGCTTCTTCATTTTGACAAGCTCAAAGAAAGGGGGGGTGAATAATGGGCACTGTCTCTCTACTACTCCAGTTTCAGACCAGCTGTCCTGGGCGTGGGGGTCTTAATTTACCTGGTGTATCAGTCAGGGAAATTAATGCTACTTGCAATAACAAAAATCCCCAAAGTCTCAGAGACTTACAATATAGTCAGACTCTAGTTTAATGTGAGTTGAACAGCTCTCCTGCGTATCTCTCCTAGGAGCTATGAGTCAGGCTCTCTCTATCTCATGATACCGCCAAACCTATGAAGCTTCTCTGGAGCCTAAGGCTCAATCTTCCACCTTCATCTGTCATCAGTGAAGGGATAAAGAACAGATATTCTAAAGGGACATTTTAGGGGCCCCATCTGGAAGTAGCATTTATTATTGCTTCTCACATTCTCTTTAGCAGAACTTGTCAGAAGCTTCACCTAGAAGCCAGGAGTCTGAGGAATGTTGTCTCCTCGTGTACTTGCAAGAAGAAGTGAAATTAGTGGGCATGCAGCCAGTTTCATCTACATCTAGGAATGGAGACTAACCAAGAGTTCAAGTTCTGACAGCCTCCCTGTCCACCTAGAAGCAACATTTAATAATCCCATCTCATGTGGATATATAGTTCTATCAACTACCTGATGTAATTTCTGGGCTGTCAGAAGGCTCTCCTACTCCCACACACCTTCTCTAGCCTGCCCCTTCTGGAAAGGTAACACTACAGAATCCCACGGGGTTCAACACTACCCTGATCTTTTCTTTCTCTTCTAAAATGTGTGCCAGTGATCAATTTATTGCTTCTTAACTCGAAATTCATCCATCATTGCCTGCTATTCAGAAACAGGCATGCACCCTTTAAATAGTTTTCCTTTGCAGCGGGCACAAGGTTAAGCTTTGTCAATAAGGATGCGTGGAAACACACCGCAGGAGGAAGGGGTTTTCTGTCCGAGCTCCCTTGTGCTTGTTTGGCAGATGCCGGCAGCTTACCAGGCCCTGTAGCAAGGGCAGCTTCTCCAGCTCCTCTGACGCCCAGTGGCCCCCAGCCCCCAGTAGCCAGCAGCTTGCACTGGCTTCCCCTGCCTTGGGTGGTTTTGCAGGAGAGTACCTCCAGTGAGATATCTCCCTATGATCATCTTCTCCTAACACTTTAGAAAGCAGATTTCCAGCAAGTTCTACCAGTACAGCCTCCCAGAGTCTTCTCTGCCTTCCTGGGAGCCACAGCTGTGACCTCGTCAATAAGGCTGGAAGCCTGCCTCGGCTGGCCTTGCTGGAGCACTCTATCTCAGCCCTCAGGGTAGTCGTTGCTCCTTGTCTGCCATTCTTATATTTTCTAGAGTTCTCTTTACTTCTTACTCTTTGTTACTTTAATCCCCTGTTATAGTTAATAATTCTTTGTATTATACTTAACCTGTTCAAATGACTGTGTAGATTCTCTCTCTTTATTGGATCCAGAATGATGTAAAATGCAAATGTCCTTAGGGTAAAATTCACAAAAAGTCAATGACACTTTAGTGTAAAATAGTTTGTTCTGTTTTCCCGACACCTAGAGAGCAGTAGGTGCCTTGGAGCTAAGAGAGGGGACAGAAGAGAGACCCAGCAAGGGCTGATGGAAAAATCCTAATGACAAACTTTGCCTATTTGACAGTTTTGCCATGGGCTGACTAGAGCTGTTAAGTGTTAATCTTCATTTCAGTGCAAAACATCTTTGCTTCCCCAAGGTCAGCCTAACAGCATCAGAAATAGAATGAAAACTAGTTTTTCTGGTGAAGCGGCAACTATTGTACTTTGATAAGCTTAGTATATTCTTCCCTTTATTGTTTTGTTTCTTAATCACATACAAAAATGTGTTGCTATATAAAACATAAAGAGAACAGCTCTGAATATTTTACTTCATTGAACGGAGCTGGGCTACTCCCTGCATGTACATTAGCTCCTTCAGACAGGACATTATCACCTTCAGGCTGCAAGGAAAATATGAATCAAAACCAGGAAGATTGTCAGACAATGAAGTGGCTTCCTTAAGGAGAGGCTTGTGTTGCCTTCCTCCAGGGACTATTTAAAAGAGGGTGGCACCTTGTGTCTTTCAGATGGGATAAGTGTGGTCTTGATTAAAAACTGAAGTAGAGAACAGGGAACTACAAAACAACCCAGAAAACAATTAACAAAATGGCAATCAGTACCTATCTATCAAGAATTACTTTAAATGTAAATGGAGTAAATGCTCCATTCAAAAGATACAGAGTGGCTGAATGGATTAAAAACAACAACAAGACCCACCTGTATGCTGCCTTTAAGAGACTCACTTCAGATCTGAAGACACACATAAACTGCAAGTGAAGGGATGGAAAAAGATATTCCATGCAAAAGCAAATGAAAAGAAGGCCAGGGTAGCAATACTCATATCGGACAAAATAGACTTTAAAACAAAGACTGTAACACAAAAGACAAAGAAGGACATTAAATAATGATAAACATGTCAATCTAGGAAGAAGATATAACATTTGTAAATATTTATACACCCAACATAGGAGTACCTAAATATACGAAGCAAATATTAGCAGACATAAAGAGAGAAATTGACAGTAATACAATTATAGTAGGGTATTTTAATACCCCACTTACATCAATGGATAGATCATCCAGGCAGAAAATCAATAAGGAAATGTTGGCCTTAAATGACACATTAGACCAGATGACTTAATAGATATATGGAAAACATTTCATCAGAAAACTGCAGAGTACACATTCTTTTTCGGGTGCACATGGAACATTGTCCAGTATAGATCACATGTTAGTCCACAAAACAAGTCTCAGTAAATGCGAGACGATTGAAATCATATCAAGAATCTTTTCTGACCACAATGGTATGAAACTAGAAATCAATTCTAAAAAGAAAACTGGAAAAATACAAACACATGGAGACTCAACAACATGCCACTAAAGAACCAATGGGTGAATGAAGAAGTCAAAGAGGAAATCAAAAATCTCGACACAAGTAAAGATGAAAACACAACTTTCCATTCAAATCAAAACCACACTGAGATACCACCTTACGCCAGTTAGAATGGCAAAGATAGACAAGGCAAGAAACAACAATTGTTGGAGAGGATGTGGAGAAAGGGGATCCCTCCTACATTGTTGGTGGGAATGCAAGTTGGTACAGCCACTCTGGAAAACAGTGTGGAGGTCCCTTAAAAAGTTAAAAATTGAACTACCCTATGACCCAGCCATTGCACTACTGGGTGTTTACCCCAAAGATACAGACGTAGTAAAGAGAAGGGCCATATGCACCCCAATGTTCATAGCTGCATTGTCCACAATAGCCAAATCATGGAAGGAGCCGAGATGCCCTTCAACAGATGACTGGATTAAGAAGCTGTGGTCCATATATACAATGGAATATTACTCAGCTATCAGAAAGAACGAATTCTCAACATTTGCTGCAACATGGACGGCACTGGAGGAGATAATGCTAAGTGAAATAAGTCAAGCAGAGAAAGACAATTATCATATGATTTCTCTCATCTATGGAACATAAGAACTAGGAGGATCGGTAGGGGAAGAAAGGGATAAAGAAAAGGGGGGTAATCAGAAGGGGGAATGAAACATGAGAGACTATGGACTATGAGAAACAAACTGAAGACTTCAGAGGGGAGGGGGTGGGGGAATGGGATAGACTGGTGATGGGTAGTAAGGAGGGCACGTATTGCATGGTGCACTGGGTGTTATACGCAACTAATGAAGCATCACTTTACATCGGAATCTGGGGATGTACTGTATGGTGATTAACACAATATAATAAAATAAAATTAAAAAAAAAAGAAAAAAAAAAAAGAAAACACAACTTTCCAAAATCTATGGGACACAGCAAAAGCAGAGTAAGAGGGAAGTTCATAGCAATACAACCTACCTCAAGAAACAAGGAGACTCCTAGATAAACAACTTTATAACTAAAAGAACTAGAAAAAGGAGAACAAAGTCCCCAAGTTAGTAGAAGTAAGGAAACAATAAAGATCAGAGCAGAAATAAATAAAATAGAGCTTAAAAAAAAACAAAACAATGGGGCGCCTGGGTGGCACAGCGGTTAAGCGTCTGCCTTCAGCTCAGGGCGTGATCCCGGCGATCTGGGATCGAGCCCCACATCAGGCTCCTCTGCTCTGAGCCTGCTTCTTCCTCTCCCACTCCCCCGCTTGTGTTCCCTGTCTCGCTGGCTCTCTATCTCTGTCAAATAAATAAATAAAATCTTTAAAAACAAAACAAAACAAAACAAGACAAAAGATGACTAAAACTAAACACTGGTTCTTTGAAAGATAAATAAACTTGAACTGATAAACCTCTAGCTAGACTCATCAATAACAAAAGAGGATCCAATTAAATAAAATCAGAAATGAAAGAGAAGTGACAACTGACACCACAGAAATACTAAGGATCATTGGAGACTACTGCAAACAACTGCATACCAATAAATTAGAAAACCTAGAAGAAATGACTAAATTCCTAGAAAGACACAACTTTCCAAGACTGAGTCAAAAAGCAATGGAAGATCAGGATAGACAAATTATAAGTGATGAAATTGAATCAGTAATTTAGAAATTTCCAAAAAACCCAAATTCCAAAACCAAACATCTTCATAGGTGGATTCTACCAAACATTTAAAGAAAAGTTAGAGCCTATCTATCTCAAATTATTCCAAAAAAATTGAAGAGGAAAGAACACTTCCAAACTCATTTTACAAGGCAGTTACCCTGTTATCAAAATCAGAAAAAGACATGACACAAAAAAGAAAATTACAGGGGCACCTGGGTGGCGCAGCGGTTAAGCATCTGCCTTCGGCTCAGGGCGTGATCCCAGCGTTATGGGATCGAGCCCCACGTCAGGCTCCTCCACTATGAGCCTGCTTCTTCCTCTCCCACTCCCCCTGCTTGTGTTCCCTCTCTCGCTGGCTGTCTCTATCTCTGTCGAATAAATAAATAAAATCTTTAAAAAAAAAAAAAAAGAAAGGAAATTACAGGCCAATGTCCCTGATGAACATAGATGCAAATTTCTCAATAAAATATTAACAAACCAAATTCAACAATACATTAAAAGGATCATATACCACAATCAAGTGGAATTTATTCTAGGGATGCAAGGATGATTCAAAAACAAACCAAGCAACATGATATACCACACAAAATGAAGGATAAAAGTCATATAATTATCTCAATAGATGCAGAAAAGCATTGACAAAATTCAACATCTATTCATGAAAAAAACTCTCAACAAAGTGGGTATAGAAGGAAAGTACCTCAACATAATAAAGGCCATACATGACAAATCCACAGCTAACACCATACTCAATCCTGAAAAGCTGAAAGCTTTTTCTCTAAGATCAGAAAAAGACAAGGATGCCCATGCTGACTATTTTTATTCAACATAATATTGCAAGTCCTAGCCACAGCAATTAGGCAAGAAAAAGAAATAAAAGGCATCCAAATTGGAAAGGAAGAAGAAAACTCTATTTGCAGATGACATGATACAATATATAGAAAACCCTCAAGATTCCACCAAAAAACTACTAGAACTAATAAAGGAATTCAGTAAAATCGTAGAATACAACATTAACATACAGAAATTGGTCGCATTTCTATATACTAATAAAAAGCTATCAGAAATTTTTTGTAAAATCCCATTTATAACCACATCAAAAAATAAAATACCTAGGAATCTATTTAACCAAGGAGATGAAAGACCTGTACACTGAAAACCATAAGACGTTAATAAAAGAAATTGAAGACAACATGAATAAATGGGAAGAAATACCATGCTCATGGATTGGAAGAATTAACATTTTAAAATGCTCATACTAACCAAAGCAATCTACAGATTCAATGCAATCCCCATCAAAATACTAATGGTGAAGCGCCTGGCTGGCTCAGTCCATGGAGCATGCAACTCTTGATCTCAGGGTCATGAGTTTAGGCCCCACATTGAGCATAGAGCTTACTTGAAATTAATTAATCAATTAATTAATTAATTAAAATAAAATACATGATTTAAAAAAAAAGTATACTAATGGCATTTTCCACAGAACTAGAAAAAAAAATCCTAAAATGTATATGGAACCACAAAAGAAATAACCAAATAACCAAAAAAACAAAGCAATCTTGAGAAAGAAGAACAAAGTGAAGGTGTTACACTCCCTGATTTCAAACTATACTACAAATCCATAGTAATCAAAATGTATCGTACTGGCAGGAAAACAGACACCTAGATCAATAGAACAGAATAGAAAGTCCAGACATAAATCCATGCATATACCATCAATTAATCTATGACCAAGGAGGCAAGAATATACAATGGGGAGAAGAGTCTCTTCAATAACTAGTGTTGGGAAAGCTAGACAAGTACATGCAATAGAATAAAACGGGATCACCATCTTATACCATACACAAAAATAAATTCAAAATGGATTAAAGGCTTGAATGTAAGACTTGAAACCATAAAACTCCTAGAAGAAACCCAAGCAGTAAACTCTTTAACACCATTTTTAACAATATTTTTTTGGACCAATCTCCTCAGGCAAGGGCAGCAAAAGCTAAAATAAACAAATGGGATTACATTAAACTGAAAAGCATCTGCACAACAAAGGAAACCATCAAAATGAAAAGGCAACCTACTAAATGGGAGAAGATATTTGCAAACGATACATACAATAAGAGGTTAATATCCAAAATATATAAAGAACTTACACAATTTAATATCAATAAAACAAGCCTATTTAAAAATAGAAGATTTTAAATAGACATTTTTCCAAAAAAGATGTACAGGTGGCCAAGAGGAACATGAAAAGATGCTCAACAGCACTAATCATCAGGGAAATGCAAATCAAAACCACAATGAGATATCACCTCATAGCTGTCAGAGTGGCTATTATCCAAAAGACAAAAAGTAACAAGTATTGGTGAGGGTGTGGAGAAATTGGAACATTTGCACACTGTTGTGGGAACATAAATTGGTACAGACACTATGAAAAACAGTATGGAGTTTTCTCAAAAAATTAAGAATACAACTACCATGTGATCCAGCAATTGCACTTCTAGATATTTACTTGAAGAAAATGAAAACACAACTTGAAAATATACGTGCACCCCATGTTTATTGCACCATTATTTACAGTAGCCAAGATATGGAAGAAAAATTAGTGTCCATTGGTAGACGAATGGATAAAGAAGATGTGGTGTGTATGGATGTATGTATACATGTGTATACACACACACACACACACACGTTGAAATATTATTCAGCCATAAGAAAGAATGAAATGTTGCCATTTGTAACAACGTAAACAGAACTAGAAGGTATTATGGTCAGTGAAATAAGTCAGAAACAGAAAGACAAATATCATATGATTTCACTTATATGTAAACTCTAAAAAAACAAAATAGAAACAGACTCATAGATACAAGAAATGAACTGTTGGTTACCAGAGGGGGAGGGGTTGGGGTGGACAAAATAGGTGAAGGGTGTTAAGGGGTACAAACTTGCAGTTATAAAATAAACAAGTCACGGCATTGTAATTTAAAGCATAGGGAATCTAGTCAGTAATATTGTAATAACTTTGGTGACGGATGGTAACTAGACTTAGCATGGGGATCATTTCATGATGTATAATATATCAAATCACTAAGATCTACACCTGAAACTAGTTGTATATCAATTATACTTCAATTAAAAAAAACTGGAGTAGGAACAAGACAACAAAGATCCCTTCTAACTTAAAAAAAATGTATTTTTTTTTACCAGAGTAATGTAGCTACACAATTTAAAAAACAAATGGTAGAGAAGACTTCTCTAACAAATCAACTGTCTTCTCTCCTGCCTTCCTTCTCCCACTGTCCACAGATTCCTGCTTCTCAATTTTCTTCATGTTGTGGGGTTAGACCTTTTTCATATTTCTTCATTATCATTTTAATGGGTCCTTGGAAGGGAGCATATAGAAACCCTTGTGCCCATCTTGAAAAATAAGTCTTCTCCTCAACATTGACTAATTTTTTTCCCTTGGGCAAGAATATAAAAAGCACAATCCATTGTCTTGAAAATTCTCTGCTTACTAAGTCAAAATGCATACACATGTGTGTCATTTAAGCTTGTGATGGAAACATACTTCTTCCATCTAGTCTTGTCCTTTTGACCTTCTAGATATTTCTCTATCCTGTCGCCCACATGGGTTCAGGATCCAGGCTTTTTGCCCTCATCCATCTGGTGCTCTTTGGACAAATGCTACCTTGAACATCTACATTTTAATTAAAACTTTCTATATAATGGGGCGCCTGGGTGGCTCAGTCGTTAAACATCTGCCTTCGGCCCAGGGCGTGATCCCGGAGTTCTGGGATCGAGCCCCACGTCAGGCTCTTCCGCAGGAAGCCTCCTTCTTCCTCTCCTACTCCCCCTGCTTGTGTTCCCTCTCTCGCTGGCTGTCTCTCTCTCTGTCAAATAAATAAATAAAATCTTAAAAAAAAAAACTTTCTATATAAGTCAACAGTTACAACAGCAGATTGTAATATGATTATCAGAATAAAAACAGCAATGTTGCAAATAACAGATTAGCTTCAGTCCCAAAGTGCTGTGCCCTAGGACGGGAGACACGGTGAGTGGCAAAGCCTCTAGAACCCAAGTGGCTGAAGGGTGGGATCCTCACACCATGGCCTTCCACTCTCCCAGGGACAGTTGTCCATCCCATGACTCGCCCCTCAGCTGGCTCCCCCTGCCATTCCTACCACTTCTGCCCTTCCTGACAGCAAAATGGAGAGCCGGCCTGAGCATAGAAGAGAAAAATTAGATTCAATTCATCTCTATCCTACACCACTGCCAGTTAATCCATCTATACTTTACTTCATCCCAATTTCACTTCTCCCCAGGTGCTACACACCGCAGAGGGTCCTGCCTGAAAGGACCAACTAAACCAAAGCCACATTTTAATTAGGCAGCAGCACCACACTTAAGCTCCTATCTCATGGCCATTTGTCTATCATCCTTGTTTATTAACAGCTGCTTTGCAGAGGGCTAGGTAGACAACACTCACAGAATGCACCTTTATCTGGGTTAGCATTCGTGACCGGGAAAAAGAAAAGACATCTACTTGGCAAAAAAAACAAAAAACAAAAAACCATCAAAGCTCCTTAGCACCTAATACGTTTTAGCAATTAGAGCCAGAACCCAAAAGCAGAATAAAGAAAAGCAAGTGAAAATGCCTATAATCGTCATTTTTTAAATGCCTTATTTCCTGCCAATCTTATATTCGCTTCCAGAGAGGCAAAAGTTGCCCACTCTGCCAGCGCCCTTGTCGGCTGCCAGCTGTTACTTCCCTGGAAAAAGGGTCAGAAGGCCGCTGGTAGCTAATAGCCAGCCAGAAGCCACGAGGAAGAACCATTCCTCGTGGGTTTTAGCTGCTGGCTGATTGTCAGCTGAGAGCTACAAGTCCTGGTTTGATAAAAGCCAGCTATAGATTTCAAACCTTCTTTTTTTCTTTTTCCATTTGTGCTCTGAAATTGTCGTGCACTCCAAATGGAACTCTGTGAGCACGCGGGCCTTTGTTCTGCCTTGTTAGGCACCGGCAGTTAGAGTCCTCTCCGGACAGGCACTTTGCAGGGAGGGCCAGTGGGCTGAGGCGAAGCAAGGGAGGCAGGAGGAGAGGGGTTTGGGGCTGGATGAGCTGCGTGGTGCCCAATGTGTGCAGCACTGAGTGAGGATGGGCCCAGTAGATAGGGTTTCATGCTCTGAGAGACAAGCCCAAACTAGCTGTTTCTGCCATGGCCCTGGGGGAGGAGGGAGAGGATGTGTTTGAAAGTGCGAGTCAGAATTTATTGACTGAAGTCCCCTGAAATGAAACGAGTCACCAGCTCGATGCACCAGGCATGAAATCCAAATCTTAAACTGCTTCAAGGCTCCCAACTGTTCCCCTAGGCCAGCGATGAGAATTACCTTCTCTGAGACACAGTGTGGAAATCAGAGCTCTGTAGATTTCAGGGGCTCAGGCAAGAAGAAGGGGGGGCAGCAGGAGTTCTGTACAATGGTGTGCTTTAAATTCAGGTGCTTAGGGGCTGTCATGTGCCATGCATCAACGGTGAAAAATAAACACCCAGCAGAAGCTGGCTTTGAGTTAAGGCGAGTGCACAATAAATTTCAACTGGTTAAATTAATCGCTCGCTGCTTGTTGTGAATATTAATCCCAGGGAGGGAGCTGGCTTCAACCCAATCAAAAGACAGGTGAAAACTGAAAACAGCAAAACATTTGGGATCTTTAGAGGGAAGGCTTACCTATGAGCCAAGCATGGATGCTGAGTCCCAATGAGAAGGAGAATCTGACAAACAGCCCCTTCTGCTCTACAAGCACAGCTGTGCTGCGGGAGTCAGCTCACCCTGCCCTCAGCCCTCACCTGTTCCCTCTGGTGCTCTCCAGGGGTGTGTACGGAGGGTGTGAAAGATGAAGGAGCCAAGACTCTAATTGCGCTTTTTTTTATTGTGGTAAAATATACATAACAAAATTTACCATTTAACCGTTTCCAAGCGTGCAATTCAGCAGCACTGAGTACATTCACAATGTCATGCAACCATCACCACTCCCAATTTCCAGAATTTTTTCATCATCCCAGACAGAAACTCTGTACCCATTAAACACAGCTCCTCATTCTCCCCTTTTCTAGTAACCTTTCTTCCATCTTCTGTCTCTATGAACATGACTACTTTAGGGATCTCATATAAGTGAAATCAAATATTTGTTCTTATATGTCTGCCTTATTTCACTTAGCATAATGTTTTCAAGGTTCATCCATGTTGTAACATGCATCAGTACGTCACTCCTTTTTAGGGCTGAATAATACCCCATTTTATGGATATATCACATTTCGTTTATCCATTCATCTCTTTGGTTTTGGGGTTTTTTTATTTAAGTAGACTCCATGTCCAACGTGGAGCCCAACGTGGGACTTCAACTCACAACCCTGAGATCAAGACCTGAGCTGAGATGAGCAGTTGGACACTTAACCGACTGAGCCACCCACATGCCTCTATCCATTTATCTGTTGATGGACATTTGAGTTGTTTCCACTCTTTGACTCCTATAATAATGCTGCTGTGAACACGTGTGTACAGATATCTGTTCAAGTCCCTGCTTTCGATTCTTTTGGGTACGTTTCTTTTTGAGGAATCACCAAACCGTTTCCTAATTTGTTTGTAATGTTCCTAGAATTTCTGATACAATGGAAAGAAAAAAAT
>NC_048227.1:60729798-60742758 GCF_002007445.2 Ailuropoda melanoleuca | reverse complement strand
TTATAGAGCAATTCAGTAATGTGGCAGGATACAAAATCAATGCTCAGAAATCAGTTGAATTTCTATACACGAACAATGAGACTGAAGAAAGAGAAATTAGGGAATCCATTCCCTTTACAATAGCACCAAAAATCATATGATATCTTGGAATTAACTTAACCAGAGAGGTAAAGGATCTATATTCTAGAAACTACAGATCACTCTTGAAAGACGTTGAAGAAGACGCAAAAAGATGGAAAAACATTCCATGCTCATGGATTGGAAGAATAAACATAGTTAAAATGTCTATGTTCCCCAGAGCAATCTACCCTTTCAATGCCATCCCGATCAAAATACCAATGACATTTTTCAAAGAGCTGGAACAAACAGCCCTTAAATTTGTGTGGAACCAGAAAAGACCCCAAATCGCCAAGGAAATGTTGAAAAGGAAAAACAAAGCTGGGGGCATAATGTTGCCTGATTTCAAGCTATACTACAAAACTGTGATCACAAAGACAGCATGGTACCGGCACAAAAAATAGACCAATGGAACAGAGTAGAGACTCCAGAAATGGACCCTTGGCTCTATGGTCAACTAATCTTTGACAAAGCAGGAAAAAACATCCAGTGGAAGAAAAGACAGTCTCTTCAATAAATGGTGCTGGGAAAATTGGACAGCTACAAGCAAAAGAATGAAATTTGACCACTCTCTCACACCATACACAAAGATAAACTCCATATGGATGAAAGACCTCGATGTGAGACAGGAATCCATCAAAATCCTAGAGGAGAACATAGGCAGCAACCTCTCTGACATCAGCCACAGCAACTTTTTTCATGACACATCTCCAAAGGCAAGAGAAACAAAAGAAAAAATGAATTTGTGGGACTTTATCAGGATAAAAAGCTTCTGCACAGCCAAGGAAACAGTCAAAAAAACTAAGAGGCAGCCCACGGAATGGGAGAAGATATTTGCAAATGATACTACAGATAAAAGACTGGTATGCAAGATCTATAAAGAACTTCTCAAACTGAATACACGAGAAACAAATAATCAAATCAAAAAATGGGCAGAGAATATGAACAAACACTTTTCCAATGAAGATATACAAATGGCTAACAGACACATGAAAAAATGCTCAAAATCATTAGCCATCGGGGAAATTCAAATCAAAGCCACCTTGAGATACCACCTTACGCCAGTTAGAATGGCAAAAATTGACAAGGCAAGAAACACAAATGTTGGAGAGGATGTGGAGAAAGGGGATCCCTCTTACATTGTTGGTGGGAATGCAAGTTGGTACAGCCACTCTGGAAAACAGTGTGGAGGTCCCTTAAAAAGTTAAAAATAGCGCTACCCTATGACCCAGCAAGTGCACTACTGGGTATTTACACCAAAGATACAGACATAGTGAAGAGAAGGGCCAAATGCACCGTTCATAGCAACGTTGTCCACAATAGCTAAATTGTGGAAGGAGCCAAGATCCCTTCAGCAGACGAATGGATTAAGAAGATGTGGTCCATATATACAATGGAATATTACTCAGCCATCAGGATNCAATAGCTAAATTGTGGAAGGAGCCAAGATCCCTTCAGCAGACGAATGGATTAAGAAGATGTGGTCCATATACAATGGAATATTACTCAGCCATCAGGATGAATGATTACCCAACATTTGCAGCAACATGGACGGGACTAGGAGATTATGCTAAGTGAAATAAGTCAAGCAGAGAAAGACAATTATATGGTTTCACTCATTTATGGAACAAAAGAAATATCAGGGATATCAGTAGGAGAAGCAAGGGAAGAATGAAGGGGAGGTAAATAGAAGGGGGAATGAACCACGAGAGATTGTGGACTCTGGGAAACAACTGAGGGCTTCAGAGGGGAAGGGGGTGGGGGATTGGGATAGGCCGGTGGTGGGTATTAAGGAGGGCACATATTTTATGGTGCACTGGTTGTTATATGCAAGTAATGAATCATGGAACAATACAGCAAAAACTAAGGATATACTGTAAGGTGACTAACATAACATAATAAAAAAAAAAAAATCCTAGTCTAGGAAAGGATCCTTACAACCCACTCCACTCACATGCTGTTCACATGTTTATTCAAATCACTAAGACAAACTTTCCTTTGGGACCTTCTTTTGCTTCTTCTTAGTTTGCCTTTTATAATATAATCATGTTTATTGCTTCTTTTAAGTAGAATAATATAGTCTCTGCTTAAGATTTAACAGTGGTCTGAGCAACCTGGATGTCTGCCTTGTTACTCTTCGAAAGTGGGCATAATATGACTCAGAGTAGCTCATAAATGTCACATGAATTGAACTGGCTGGGGTTTGGAGAAGCTGGGGAACTTGAAAGTGATTTTTTTAATAGATCATAGTCCCAGGTCATCATCACTGTCCCACAGCTAGATGGAATATGGACCAACATGACCACCACACACAGTTCACTCTTGTGGTCTTGCATATGAAAGTTTGTCTAACTTCCTCCTAATACATAAGTGAGCCTAAAGGACACAAGTAGATTTCCTTTTGATTGACCACTATGCTTTGTGCTAACGTAAGTAGAGTCATTTTCACGTCATTTGGGATTTGATCCCTTAATATATTTCTTTGTCACTTTTCATTTCTCTTAGTTTTCTTCCATTTTACTAGTCCAACTTCTATATATTCCCCTGTTGTTCCCTCTTCATCTCCTTGACTCAAAATACAGGAGTGCCCAGGGCTCCATCTTTGAACTTCTCTATTTCTATTCCCTCCCTAGAGAATCTCATCCAGTCCTATGGATTTACTCATCATCTACATGCTGATGACTCAGAAGTGTGTATCCCCATCCTACGTCTGACTTGCAACTCTAGCTGCCCCTCTTCACATGTCCATTTGGAGATCTATGATGTACCTCAGCCTTAACATATCCTAACCCAAATCCTGAGTCTCCCTCTTTAATCTGCTGTTCCATCTACTTCAGAGTTACCCACCTAAAGAAAGAACAAGTTCGTTACTCTATTTGCTCAGAACCCCAAAAAACAAAATACCTGAAGTTATTCTTGATGCCCTTCTCTCACAACTCATAGTTTATCAGTAAGTATTGTTTACATGTTACATGTTTATAGTTTATCAATAATTACTGTTAGGTAAACTTTCAAAATATATCCCAACACTGAGTACATTTTACCACCTTTATTGCAATCCATTTGGTCTAAGCCAGTTTCTTCTCTCTTCGGGATTACTTCAGTAGGCTTCCTGTCTCTTGGCTTCAAACTCTGTCCTAAGTCTCATCTGCACATGAGTGTTTCTTTTAAAGGATAAATCGTCTTGCTCCTTAGATCTTACCACCTCTCAAGTTATATGCCCTATGCCTTCTCATTTTACCCAGAGTAAAATCCACAGTCCCAAAATCACTGTAAGATTCTACAAAGTCTGACACCACCCTGCTACATCTTTACCTCACCTCTTCTCTCTCTCTGCTCAGTCACTACGCTCTAAGATAAATGATTTTCCTCAGTCACACTGAACACATTTCTGATCCAGACCCTTCACTCATGTTCTTTCCGTTCCTGAAATGCTCTCCTTAAAATTGCATTAACACTGACTCTCAATGTTCTTTTGGGTCTCTGCTCAAATGTCACCATACCAAAGAAGTCTTGCCTAAATGCTGTATATAAAATAGCATTTTTACAACGATTTTCCCAATCTCCATCATTTCCTATTCCCCCTGTACTGCTATATTATTCTCCAAATTTCTAAAGAACATCATACATATTATATATTTGTTATTAAATTTGTATTTACTTATCATCTGCCTACTCTCATTAGAATGCAAGCACTATTGTCTCTGTGTGTAACTGTATCCTGGCTCTTAGAATGGAAAGGTACCTTGGCCCAGAAGAGATAGTGATTAAATTTTTGTTGAATCCATTCATTAATTTTGTAGCAATGGCAGCCTGAATTCCCAGAATTCTAACAGATTTGTTATTTCCTGTGTAATTAATATATTCCTAAATTAATATATTCCATCTTGTATTTTTGCAAACAATTTCTGCCCCACCAAATTAATAGAATTATATAAACATTTGGCTATTGTGTTTTTGTCATTCCTAGTAAACATCAAAATTTAAGCCATTATTGAGAACAGAACAGAACACAGATCTCTAAATACATTAAGATTAAAACACAGGAATGAAAAAAAATGTTAATGGCTGGGTAACCATCTTACTACAAGAGGATTTAAGTTCATTCATAAAAATCTATTCAGGAGAGTGCTGATATAACTGGAAGAAAACAAAACACACAAACAAAGCAAAACATCAACAACAAAATCATCACTTCTAGCGCCATAACTTACAAGGAGTTTCTCAGAACAAATAGAAGATAAATAGTTCTACTGCCATCCTTGGGAGGCAGGTCTTTATTGAAGAAAGTATCTCAAATAATATTCTGGATTTCGCAAAAAGAGGTCCTAACAGTAAACTGTTCTGTGTAAGAAAATGACAGTAATTGGGGGTTAAAGGCAGCTAAAAGGAAGAATATCGGCCTTAAAGCGGGATGGGCTACAGAGATGGCTATGATTTGGATAGGGAAAGGAAAGGAAGAGTAAGCTGTGGCCAAAGAGAAATCCCTCTTTGTGCAATACAAAACATGACATTTTTGGTTAATACTATCTAATGTACAAACTGAGTGCTGGCATTTGAGCGAGGCTATAATCCTCAACTCTTTCTTCTTAGTTTCAGTGAAACATGCTAGACACGGAAAAGTCTTGTGTTGTTTGTGCTTTGGCAAGAGGAGAAAAGGGGTGGTGTTCACCTGAGGAGAAAAGGTGTGAAGGAGGACATTTGCTCCAATGGGGAAGACGCAGAACCACGAGATCTGTGGAAACAGGGAGAAACGGACAGACACTCCACAGAGACTCTGGGAAGGAACTGGTTTATTCCGCAGCGTGTAAGGGGCAAGAGTGAGGTTATTTAGGGTGAAAACACAGAAATCTAGAGGATTTGGAAACTCTCAAGCAACACAAACTTGGCTTATACAGAAGACAGGCTTTCACATCCAGTCTTCCAGTTATTCCAAATTGTGGTCTTGGAAAAATAAGAAACAACAAACAGACTGCATTAGCTTACCAGCTCACAAAACTTCTTTCACTGAAATGCACAGTACTTCATTGTTAAGCTCTTGGCTTTTATTTAACTTCTTGACACTTTGTCTTCTTCTTTCTAACAAATTATACAGCTCTATATTTTTCAGTTATTTGTAGTTCTTTTCCTGAATTCCAGGAAGCTCCAAGTTAAATTCTATGCTTCAGCAATGCAAATTTGGAACATAATAGCCTCTCCATATTTGTTGAATGAGTAAAGGACAATAGTCAATAACAAGACATTAAACTGGACAAATCCTAAATTCAAGAATTATGGCTTTGCACGAAAAAAGAACTAATGGCCTACAAGTTCTGCATGATAGGGAGGGAGACTGGGGAAGTTGAAGCTTCTCTCAGGCTGGGATACTGTGAGTCCAGAAGAGACAAAGGGGGAATGCCTGAGGACATTTAGTAATTTAATACCTAGGTTTTCTCAACCACTATTCCCAGCAGGTAATGTTGACAGATGTTTTTTGCTCTTAAAGATATAAATCTAAAAGAGCCTTCTCACAAAAAGGGAGGCTGCTTCTTAAATCTTGATTGAAAGCAACCTATTTCCCCCTTCTCTCTTCTCCTTTGCTCCAGTTATTGTAATTTCCTCAGAAAAGTTCCATTATTTTACTCAGGAAAGCATTTAGGTGTCCGGTTTATACCACACATGCTGGAGAAAATAGATACGCACAGGAAAGTCTAGTGGCAAAGGCCACTTCTACTTTGGCATGCTTCTTGGCCTCCTTGCAAATGGACTTCTGCTTTGAAAGGCCAGTTGAGAGCTTTCCTTTTCCTTTATTTTTATTTATTTTATTTTATTTTTGTAGGCAAAGCAGTTAGGGTGGATTTCTGTCTGAGAGAATTAGATGGTTTTCATTTCTGAACCACCTGTTTATTGCTCATTATAATATTATGTTAAAGCCTATGCATGCAGCGATTATTGGGAGAACATTACTATTTTAAATGTATAAAATCTTGAGGCACTGGAAATTCAAACAGGTATATATTTTCATTTAAAAGAAGGGTTAGATTACCTAAGTGAATGTTTGTTCTTCATTAATTACTATGTACATCATCCTGCTGAAAATGTGGATTTCCAAGGGAGGCAATTTTGTGACTGAAGCACAGTGATCATAAACTGTCACGGGGAGAACACATCTCACATTTTATACTGTAATTGAACAAGTGTTTTTATCTCAAAAGCACTACTTCATTCCAGAAAACAGAAATTTAATGGCATCTTTAAAAAAGAAGCCTCAACATTAACTGAAACCACACAGCGAGTACCATTTAGCAAACACAGTAGTTTTCAGTGTTGTGTAAGCATAACTCGGGAGCAATGTTTTCCTTTTTGAAGTACACCTATCTTCTATCCTTATGCTTCCTAAACTAACGGCTGCATCTGTACTTTTGGAAAATAATAATTACTGTGCCGAACAACACTTCCCCAGTGAAATCTCCTATTACCTCCCAAATCTAGGCTTTCCCCTCTCCTGGTTTCATATCCTGTTAATTGAGTAGAATTTCTTCATATGAAAAAGAGACTTTTCACACACCATTACCACAGTGTCAAAAAATAATAATAATAAAATTTCGAAATATGGAACATTTCTAAATGCTACAGCACTGGCCATATATATTCATAAAGAAAAAACTGATCTCAATTTCCATCTGAGAGCGTGCACATGTGCACAGGAAATCACCTACACTGGTAGTGATTGTAAGACTAAAAAAATAAATAACCCGAACATTCAAACCCAGAGAAATGAGTAAATTCTACAGGGAATTACTAAGAGACACGAGTAACAGGGTGGAAGACCTCTAAGATGTATTCTTCAGTAGAACAAATTCCAGTGGCACAACACTATGTAAATTATGATGCCATTAATGCAGAGCACACACACGATCATACATATACACCAATACTACCTTTTTCTATTGGTATTTGTATATGTGCCAAAGTTTCCCTTTGGAGAAGGGGTAGGGTAAACAAATGGTGGTAAAGTGGTAAATTTTATAATTTATACAATTAAATGAATAAATTATATTAACATAACATAAATTAAAAATAAATATAAATTAAACAGAAGTGAAAATGTGAATTTTAAGTAATATGATTTGCTGTATACCTTCCTCTTTTTATGCCCGAGCTCCTGTCCCTCAATTTCTAAGTACCCTAAGTCAAAGTGTTAAGAGTATTTCTTTGGATTATGGTAAAATACTGAGTATTTCCTTCTTCCAAAGGAATGGTCGTTAATGCACTAAGTGCTATTCATGTTTGGTCTCACTTTCATGTTTCATTAAAAAGTTTACCTATATTAGCACTCACTATAGAAACACAGAAATCATTCAAAAATTTATCAGGGTAGCATATTTTGAGTTTGATGTGTGTATCAGAGAATAAAGCATAAACACTATTGGAAGATTTAGACACTTCCCCAGAGAAACTGAAAGAAGCTTACAGAGCATATGCTCCCATGCTGTAGACAGCTCATTTGATCATAATGGCTGGTTAAATTAGTCATTCACGAATTGGCTTTATCTTATGACTAAAAAGACTGAAACATCCTGAAAAGTAGAGACTTCCTTCTTTCTGAAGAATCATACTGAATGACATAATGTATGCTATTTTCACCTCTAAATCTCAAATTATTGTTTACATGTATTTATTTTTTTAAAGATTTTATTTGTTTGTCAGAGAAAGAGAGCGCAGAATGAGTACAAGCAGTGGGAGTGGTAGAGGCCGAGGGAGAAGACGACTCCCTGCTGAGCAAGGAGCCCGACGTGGGACTCATCCCAGGACCCTGGGATCATGACCTGAGCTAAATGCAGACACTTAACCAACTGAGCCACCCAGGTGTCCATACTGTATGCATTTATAACTGGCACAGGACCAAGGAAAGTATGTGCGTTTAGGCAAGTGCATATCATTTGCGGGGGGATACGTTTTTTACAGGAACCCATACACACACTTGCTTACATGTTTACTTTTTAATTTTATGTGTATGCTGAGTTCCTCTATCTTAGCCTCTGGAAAACTTGGATCTTGTCACTATTCCCAAAGAACAATCCTGTCTTTAGCTACGCCCAAACCAAAAAATGTGAGGGATGCTTGCATAAAGCCAGCATAAAATGTGTCTGCAAACTTAAGCACCGTTCATTTAAAAGATGTTAGGCCATTTCAATACTTTTTTCCCACAAACAATTTATAAAACCCCCTACTAAAGTATGCACTAGTGAGTTATTGATAAATTCCATTTACCAATACATTAGAATGTCATAAAAATGAGGTATGAAAGTCCAGAAAGCCAAAACGTCCTGTAAAAATCCCTTATATCATCTATAAAGTGCACTGTTCTTTCTGAATCAGAATCACAGTGTGATGAGATGTCTGTAACAGGAGACTTAGAGAAGTTTTCCAGAAATCATTGTTAATCTTGGGTATATGTTCATAAAAAGGGATACATGTGAGTGCAGAATTCACAGAAGATTAAATGCTCCCATGATTTGATTCCACTTGTTCTTTTCCTCTTGAGTATATGAGCTGAAAATTTTGTTCCCTCAAGTCTACATATAATTTGTGTTTAACATTTCCAATACTTAACCCAGGGCATGATGAACTGGTGCTATATTTTCAAAGTCCCAATGGCAGAATTAGATAGTTTTGTATACCATCATTCTTTCCACCAGCCTCTTCAGTGTCAAAACACCAAGTATATTCAAAGTGGCAATGTACCCAGCCAAAGGACCACATTCCTTAGTCCTAATGCTGCTGTGGCAGTTGAACAATGACAAATAAATGTTGTGTGAACATTTTTTAGTAAGTTTTCTTACAAATCAGGAGGTAAGCTTTCTCCTCCTTGTGCTGCCTGGAATATGAATGTGACATCTGAAGCTCTAGCAACTATTTTGCACCATAAGGACAAAGGTCATCTTCCAAGGATAACAGAGCAAAAAACTGGAAGAAGACTGGATCCCTGATGATTCTGAAGAGTTGTCATATCAGGTCTGAACAGCCTCTTACTTGTTACTTTGTGTTTTCTGGCACATATAGGCAAACTTATTTCTACAGAAATTGGTTTCAACATATTTTTAAATGTCTGTTGTTAGTTCACTATACTTGCTCAAGCCTTTATGAATTTAAAAAGATAACTACTGAATGCATTTTTTTCATCTTCATTGAGAAGTATACCTTATATAATTAAAAAAATGCTCCCAAAGCCATTCTTAATTTTTTCTTTGTAATTCTGCTCTTTTTGATAATCTTTTTGACCGCTTCCCCTTTTTCTTATGGTTTGCATTCAATCAGATATATTGAATGCAATATACTTGTTTTCTCTGTGTTATCGTCTTTCTCTTTGCAACATTCTAATTAGCCTTCTTTTCAGGTCTTCTGACATCCTATTTTCTTTCCCCTTTGCATGGCTTTGCACATGAGTTTGCCCCAATGACTAGCAGTCACTACCCTTCAGATCTCAGCTCAAAGTTTACTTTCCCCGAAGAGTTACATCCACTGGATATGGATACATAGTCTCAGCGTAACATCTACCTTTCTTCATAGAACTTAGCACATAGTTGCAATTTTTTTGTTGTTGTTAAGTAGTGAAATCACATGTTTAATGCATTTCTCTCTCCAACCTTCTAGATTTTAAACTGCATCAGAATAGGACCTGTTTCTTCTGGTGCCCAGCACAGTTCATGTTGCAGAGCAGGTACTCAGGAAATAAAGGGAATCATCTTACCCATGTAGATACACCTGGTAATTACGTGATTTGGGGCCAGGAGAACAGCTGTAGCTGCGTGTGAATGTAACAAACCCACATTCAGAAAGCCAATGTCAAGAAGTGGAGATTACCTACAAAGGCATTCTCAATTCTAAAAATCTGTAAGCAATAATTCTAAATGGGGACTGAAGACGTGTTTAATCGATTTCGTGAAAGTAATAGTGAATTGCGAAGACAGCAAAGGATAAGCTTAAAATTCGAAGAAAACAAAACAAGAGAAGGTGATAGACAAGTGAAATAACTTAAAAAGTAAGTGTAATTAAAGTTGAAGAGAATAAACATAATTCAAGAAAATATAGACATTTTTTTTCTATAGAAAAGAAACCCCCAACTGCCAGCCTCACTCTAATTCACTTTATAAACCACCAGTGGAGTTATCTTGCCCAAGAGAAAGTTTGATAATGTCACATCTTTGCAAAATCCCTCAGGGGTTCACCACAGACAATAGCCGAAACAGCACTGCTCACTGGTGAGTATACTCAAAAAAATAAAGACCTATAATTTTTTTTTTATCATTTATTCTTGATGGATTTTACTGTTAGATGTTTGAGGGAAAGTTGATTTTCCTATTTACGATTTAAAGTAATTCACAGCTTGAAGCAATCAGCAAGGATTTCAAAAGAATTTGAATGAGTCCAGGCAGCCATGCTTCTATGCCCAACGTCTCACAGGAACTGGCAATTTGATTCCCAGCTGGACTATTTTCATGTACAACATCTTAATTTTCAGGGGTTGAAATCATGCGTGACAAAGTAATTTTCTTCATTATGTTACAGGATACTTTGAGGGCTACCAAGAGAGACTGCAGACAGTAAATCAATTTAAGTGTGCAGAACAAAATGGGAAATGGTTTCGGATCATACTTTGGGAATAAACCCAATGACCTATTCCTTTAATTATTAAAAATAACTTATTTTAGGTTTTTGGGAGTTCCAGTTCAAGATGGTAACACAGGGCGACCCCAGGTTCACCTCGTCCCTCAGACAAACGGAATCTAAAGCCACATATGGAACAAGTTCCTCTGACAACACCTAAGAACTAAGCAACTCTTACTAACAGGCTAAGGAGAGAAGGCCCGCATCCAAGCAAGTAAGAGGCTGGGACACAATCTTGCCATAAACCCCAATCCCATGTGCACGGTGATCCAGTCAGCAGGGAACTGAGGTCCTCCCTGAGGAGCGAAGGCTTTGAACCCCACAGTAGGCACCCACACTGGGAGAAACACACCCCCAAAACATCCGGCTTTGAAAATCAAACGTCCGCAAGACCCACAAGACTACAACAAACCGAGGAAAGGCTCTCACAAGGACTCACCTTCCCCAGGGCTCAGCACAGAGACAGCCAATCCAAAAGCTCCCAAGTTGGCCTGCGTGAGGCTCATTTACTGATCTTAAAGTCTCAGGCTGAGAGGCAAGCACCTAATCTGGGACACATCTAGGCACCAGCGGCTGGCAGCCACCATCTGCAGCTCTCCCCTTCTGCCTTAATTCCGGCTGGCAGGCGCCATTTTTTTTTTAAATTTAATTCTAGGCTTTTTTCTTTCTTTTTCATGGTGGGCGCCACCTATACATGTTTCCTCTACCACACTCCGAAGTGTATCTCCCAGGGCGCATTTTCTACACAGGTCTGGTGCCCGGGTTTTGCTACTGCCGCCGAGACGCCGTCCCTTGATCACCCGGCCCTGGAGGGCCCGGGATCTCGAGTTCCTTGGTCTCGCGAGACTGCAGCAACGAGAGAAAGTTTCGAGCTGACTACTCACCCAGCCCTCCACTGATGCCAGACTGAAACATACCCCCAGTCTTTGTGAGAAAGAGGCCTATTTGCTTGTCCTGGAGCTTTGGCCTCAGGGACAGCCTTCTGATCTGGCGCACATTTACCAGCTACGGATGAACTCGCATGAAACAGGCCAATGGACACCATCGTGTTGCTATCCCTCTGCCTTGCTCCATCTTGCCCGTCTGTCCCAGAAAGGAGCTTATACCATTGACTGGTGCCCCAATTTTTGTGGCTAATGCCTGAGGACACCCCGACATGGCTCTGCTGGCCAGTGGGATTTAGGCTCGTGCATTCCACACAACTGTAATCAATGGGGAGAGTTTTTAAATAGCTGGCACCCCCCCAAGAACAGACCGAGGAGTTCAGTGATTGTATGAAGAAGCCCATCGGCTCACCACCATAGCTGCAGCCTGAGGGGCAGGCTTCTAGTGCAACAAACATCTAAGGGCTCACTGTAACAGTTTCCAAAGACCGCAGAGGGCTGGCACTATCTTTGCATTCCCTTTGCCGCATTCCAGGGTACCACGAGCATAACTATAACTATAGTTAATAATACCGTATTGCATATTTGGAAGTAGCGAGAAGAGTGGATTTTTAAAGTTCTCACAAGAAAAAAAATGTGTAGCTATGCATGGTGATGGACGTTAACTGAACTTACTGCAATCATTTTGCAACACACACAAATATTGAATTATTACATTGCACACCTGAAATATATTATACTTCAATTTAAAAAAGAGAAAAAAATATTTGAGCTGCACACTGCATAATGGTGGTACCAAGGACCATAAATACTGACTCTGGCTGATGAGTGTCAAGGATGAACACATGTAGGTACTTACTGAATCCTTATTGATAGAGGATTTCATTTTTGCTCCAGTATGATTGCGTAGTCAGTCATTTTTATATGCACTGATGAAAATTCTAAGCAGAACTCGGGGGGGGGGCATTACTGAAAATTCCTTAGCATGATTAATGGTCTTTTTAAAAAAATCTAATTTTCATCTTCTTCTGGAGCAGATTTCTAGAAAGAGAACTTAGGGAAAATCCTTACCGATATAGTACCCAAACGTTCTGGTTTCCAGCCATGTCCCCATATAAAAAACGAACTCTGGACAGCTAGTCTAACTAGAATATTAACATAAACCCTTGACACGAAAGTCATGGTGAAAAATAAATAATTTCTTCTTCAGAGTTTAGGAAATAGCATAATACCATCCAAATATTTTAAATTTCGGTCTTCCATTTGTTTTGAATTAATATGGCAAAGGTGTTCCAATTAGCCACAGGAA
>NC_048227.1:60726150-60729698 GCF_002007445.2 Ailuropoda melanoleuca | reverse complement strand
GAAAGTGAAGGGATGGAGAACCATTTTTCATGCCAACAGACCTCAAAAGAAAGCTGGGGTAGCAATTCTCAGACAGATTATATTTTAAGCTAAAGACTGTAGTTAGAGATAAAGAGGACACTATATTATTCTTAAAGGGTGTATCCAACAAGACGATCTAACAATTATAAATATCTATGCCCCCAACAGGGGAGCAGCNAGCAGCCAACTACATAAGCCAACTGTTAACCAGAATAAAGAGACATATAGATAACAACACGTTAATAGTAGGGGACCTCAACACTCCACTCTCAGCGATAGACAGATCATCTAAGCAGAAAATCAACAAAGAAACAAGAGCTTTGGACCAGATGGACCTCACAGATATATACAGAACACTCTACTCTAAAACAACAGAATACTCATTCTTTTCAAACACAAATGGAACTTTCTCCAAAACAAACATATACTGGGTCAAAAAACAGGTCTCAACCGATACCAAAAGACTGAAATTATTCCCTGCATATTCTCAGACCACAGTGCTTTGAAACTGGAACTCAATCACAAGAAAAAATTTGGAAGAAACTCAAATACTTGGAAACTAAGGACCATCCTGCTTAAGAATGTTTGGGTAAACCAGGAAATTAAAGAAGAACTTAAGCAATTTATGGAAACCAATGAGAATGAAAACACATCGGTACAAAACCTATGGGACACTGCAAAGGCAGTCCTAAGAGGGAAATACATAGCCATCCAAGCCTCACTCAAAAGAATAGAAAAATCTAAAATGCAGTCCTTATACCCACACCTTAAACAGCTGGAGGTGGAACAAAAGAACAGGCCTAAGCCACGCACAAAGAGACATCTCATTAGATTAGAGCAGAGATCAATGAACTAGAAACCAGAAATACAGTAGATCAGATCAACAAAACTAGAAGCTGGTTCTCTGAAAGAATTGAGGGGATTGATAAGCCACTGGCCAGACTTATTCAAAAGAATAGACAAAGGACCCAAATTAATAAAATTATGCACGAAAGGGGAGAGATCACAACTAACACCAAGGAAATAGAAACATTCATTAGAAACTACTATCAACAACTATATGCCAATGAATTAAGCAACCTGGAAGAAATGGATGCCTTCCTGGAAACCTATAAACTACCAAGACTGAAACAGGAAGAAATTAACATTCTAAATAGACTGATAAATAGTGAAGAGATTGAAGCAGTAATCAAAAACCTCCCAAAAAACAAGAGTCCAGGGCCTCATGGATTCCCTGGGGAATTCTACCAAACATTCAAAGAAAAAATAATCCCTATTCTCCTGAAACTGTTTCAAAAAATAGAAATGGAAGGAAAACTACCTAACTCATTCTGAGGCCAGTATTACCTTGATCCCCAAACCAGGCAAAGACCCCATCAAAAAGGAGAATTACAGACTAATATCCCTGATGAATATGGATGCCAAAATTCTCAACAAGATCCTAGCTAATAGGATCCAACAGTCCATTAAAAGGATTATCCATCACGACCAAGTGGGATTCATCCCTGGGATGCAAAGGTGGTTCAACATTCGCAAATCGATCAGTGTGATAGATCATATCAACAAGAAAAGAGTCAAGAACCATTTGATCCTCTCAATGGATGCAGAAAAATCATTTGACAAAATATAGCAATCCTTTCCTGATTAAAACCCTTCAGAGTGTAGGGATAGAGGGTACATTCCTCAATTTCATAAAAACCATTTATGAAAAGCCTACAGCGAATATCATTCTCAATGGGCAAAGCTGAAAGCCTTTCCCTTAAGATCAGGAACATGACAAGGATGCCCAATCTTGCCATTATTATTCAACATAGTACTAGAAGTCCTTGCAACAGCAATCAGACAACAAAAAGGGATAAAAGGTATCCAAATCGGCAAAGAAGAAGTCAAACTGTCTCTCTTTGCAGATGACATGATACTCTATATGGAAAACCCAAAGGAATCCACTCCCAAACTATTAGAAGTTATAGAACAATTCAGTAAGGTGGCAGGATACAAAATCAATGCCCAGAAATCAGTTGCATTTCTATACACGAATAACGAGACTGAAGAAAGAGAAATTAGGGAATCCATCCCATTTACAATAACACCAAAAACCATGCGTTACCTTGGAATTAACTTAACCAGAGACGTAAAGGACCTATATCCTAGAAACTATAGATCACTTTTGAAAGATATTGAGGAAGACATAAAAAGATGGAAAAATATTCCATGCTCATGGATTGGAAGAATTAACATAGTTAAAATGTCCATACTACNGCGACATGATACTCTATATGGAAAACCCAAAGACTCCACCCCCACATTACTAGAAGTTATAGAGCAATTCAGTAATATGGCGGGATACAAAATCAATGCTCAGAAATCAGTTGCATTTGTGTACACGAACAATGAGACTGAAGAAAGAGAAATTAGGGAATCCGTTCCATTTACAATAGCACCAAAAATCATACGTTACCTTGGAATTAACTTAACCAGNATTATTTCGGAATTAACTTAACCAGAGATGTAAAGGATCTATATTTTAGAAACTACAAATCACTCTTGAAAGACACTGAAGAAGACACAAAAAGATGGAAAAATATTCCATGCTCATGGATTGGAAGAATTAACATAGTTAAAATGTCCATGCTACCCAGAGCAATCTACACTTTCAATGCTATCCCGATCAAANCAGCAATCTACACTTTCAATGACATCCCAATCAAAATACCAATGATATTTTTCAAAGAACTAGAACAAACAGCCCTTAAATTTGTGTGGAAAGAGAAAAGGCCCCAAATCGCCAAGGAGTTGTTGAAAAGGAAAAACAAAGCCGGGGGCATCACGTTGCCAGACTTCAAGCTATACTACAAAGCTGTGATCACAAAGACAGCATGGTACGGGCACAAAAACAGACACATCGACCAATGGAACAGAATAGAGAACCCAGAAATGGACCCTCGGCTCTTTGGGCAACTAATCTNCAGACTCCAGAAATGAACCCTCAACTCTAAGGTCAACTAATCTTTGACAAAGCAGGAAAAAACATCCAGGGGAAAAAAGACAGCCTCTTCAATAAATGGTGCTGGGAAAATTGGACAGCTACATGCAAAAGAATGAAACTTGACCACTCTCTCACACCATACACAAAAATAAACTCCAAATGGATGAAAGACCTCAATGTGAGACAGGAATCCATCAAAATTCTAGAGGAGAACATAGGCAACAACTTCTATGACATCGGCCAGAGCAACCTTTTTCACGACACATCTCCAAAGGCAAGNTTGGACAGCTATACGCAAAAGAATGAAACTTGACCACTCTCTCACACCACACACAAAGATAAACTCCAAATGGATCAAAATCCTAGAGGAGAACATAAGCTGCAACCTCATTGACATCGGCCACAGCAACTTTTTTCATGACACATCTCTAAAGACGAGAGAAACAAAAGAAAAAATGTGGGACTTCATCAAGATAAAAAGCTTCTGCACAGCCAAGGAAACAGTCAAAAAAACTAAGAGGCAGCCCACGGAATGGGAGAA
>NC_048227.1:60712740-60726007 GCF_002007445.2 Ailuropoda melanoleuca | reverse complement strand
GAATGGGAGAATATATTTGCAAAGGACACCACATATAAAAGATTAGTATCCAAGATCTACAAAGAACTTCTCAAACTCAATACACAGGAAACAAATAAATCAAAAATAANCGGGCAGAAGATATGAACAGACACTTTTTCCGATGAAGACATACAAATGGCTAACAGACACATGAAAAAATGTTCAAAATTAGCCATCAGGGAAATTCAAACCAAAACCACATTGAGATACCACCTTATGCCAGTTAGAATGGCAAAAAAGATAGACAAGGCAAGAAACAACAATTGTTGGAGAGGATGTGGAGAAAGGGGATCCCTCCTACATTGTTGGTGGGAATGCAAGTTGGTACAGCCACTCTGGAAAACAGTGTGGAGGTCCCTTAAAAAGTTAAAAATNCTGTTGATGGGAATGCAAGTTGGTATAGCCACTTTGGAAAACAGTGTGGAGGTCCTTCAAAAGTTAAAAATAGAGCTACCCTATGACCCAGCAATTCCACTACTGGGTATCTACCCCGAAGATACAGACATAGTGAAGAGAAAGGCCATATGCACCCCAATGTTCATAGCAGCATTGTCTACAATAGCTAAATCATGGAAGGAGCCGAGATGCCCTTCAACAGATGACTGGATTAAGAAGCTGTGGTCCATATATACAATGGAATATTACTCAGCTATCAGAAAGAACGAATTCTCAACATTTGCTGCAACATGGACGGCACTGGAGGAGATAATGCTAAGTGAAATAAGTCAAGCAGAGAAAGACAATTATCATATGATTTCTCTCATCTATGGAACATAAGAACTAGGATGATCGGTAGGGGAAGAAAGGGATAAAGAAAAGGGGGGTAAAGAGAAGGGGGAATGAACCATGAGAGACTATGGACTCTGGGAAACAAACTGAGGGCTTCAGAGGGGAGGGGGTTGGGGGACTGGGATAGGCTGGTGATGGGTATTAAGGAGGGCACGTATTGCATGGTGCACTGGGTGTTATACACAAGTAATGAATCATGGAACATTACATCAAAAACTAGGGATGTACTGTATGGTGACTAACATAACAAAAAATTATTATTAAAAAAAAACTACTGGATCATGAGCGGAGAATTTGAGAGATAAGTGATACCATAAGGCAAAACAATATTAGAATAATTGGGATCTCAGAAGAAGAAGAAAGAGAGAGAGGAGCAGAAGGCATATTGAGCAAATTATAGCAGAGAACTCCCCTAATTTGGGGAAGGAAACAGGCATCAAAATCCAGGAAGCACAGAGAATCCCCCTCAAAATCCATAAAAATAGGTCAACACCCTGACATCTAATAGTAAAGCTTACAAATTAAAGAGACAATGAGAAAATCCTGAAAGCAGCTCGGGACAAGAGGTCTGTAACCTACAACGGTAGAAACATTAGATTGCCAGTAGACCTATCTGCAGAGACCTGGCAGGCCAGAAAGAACTGGCATAATAAATTCAGGGCACTAAAAGAAAAAAATGTGCAGCCAAGAATACTATATCCAGCTAGGCTGTCATTGAAAATAGGAGAGATAAAAAACTTCAAGGACAAACAAAAACTAAAAGAATTTGCGATCACCAAACCATCCCTATAATATTGAAAGGGGTCCTCTAAGCAAAGAGAGAGCCTAAAAGTAACATAGACCAGAAAGAAACATAGACAATATACAGTAACAGTCACCTTATAGCAATACAATGGCACTAAATTCATATCTTTCAATAGTTACCCTGAATGTAAATGGGCTAAATGCCCCAATCAAAAGACACACGGTATCAGATTGGATAAAAAAACAAGACCCATCAATACGCTGTCTGCAAGAGACTCATTTATTTATTTTTTTTAAGATTTTATTTATTTATTTGACAGAGAGAGACAGCCAGTGAGAGAGGGAAGACAAGCAGGGGGAGTGGGAGAGGAAGAAGCAGGCTCATAGCGGAGGAGCCCGATGTGGGGCTCGATACCATAACGCTGGGATCACGCCCTGAGCCGAAGGCAGACGTTTAACCACTGTGCCACCCAGGCGCCCCAAGAGACTCATTTTAGATGTAAAGATACCTCCAGATTTAAAGTGGGGGGTGGAAAACCATTTACCATGCTAATGGACATCAAAAGAAAGCTGGGGTGGCAATCCTTATATCATACAAATTAGATTTTAAACCAAAGACTATAATAAGAGATGAGGAAGGACACTATATCATACTTAAGGGTCTATCCAACAAGAAGATCTAACAATTGTAAATATTTATGCCCCTAACATGGGAGCAGACAATTATATAAGCCAATTAATAACAAAATCAAAGAAACACATCGAGAATAATATGATAATAGTAGGGGATTTTAACACATCCCTCACTGAAATGGACAGATCATCTAAGCAAAGATCAACAAAGAAATAAGAGCTTTAAATAACACACAGGACCAGATGGACTTCACAGATATATTCAGAACATTCCATCCGAAAGCAACAGAATACACCTTCTTTTCTAGTGCACATGGAATATTCTCCAGAATAAATCACATCCTGGGTCACAAATCAAGTCTCAACCAGTACCAAAAGAATGGGGTCATTCCCTGCATATTTTTTCAGACCACAATGCTTTGAAACTCAAACTCAATCATAAGAGGAAAGTTGGAAAGAACTCAAATACACAGAGGCTGAAGAGTACCCTACTAAAGAATGAATGGGTCAACCAGGAAATTAAAGAAGAATGAACAAAATTCATGGAAACCTACCCTACACCTAAATGAGCTGGAGAAAGAACAGAAAATAAAGCCTAAACCCAGCAGGAGAAGAGAAATAATAAAGATCAGAGCAGAAATCAATGAAATAGAAACCAAAAGAACAGTAGAACAGATCAACAAAACTAGGAGCTGGTTCTTTGAAAGAATTACTAAGGCTGATAAACCCCTAGCCAGAGTTAGCAAAAAGAAAAGAGACAGGACCCAAATAAATAAAATCATGAATGAAAGAGGAGAGATCACAACCAACACCAAAGAAATACAAACAATTATAAGAACATATTATGAGCAACTATATGCCAACAAATTAGACAATCTGGAAGAAATGGATGCATTCCTAAAGACACATAAACTACCAAAACTGAAATAGGAAGAAATAGAAAACCTGAACAGACCCATAACCAGCAAGGAAATCAAAGCAGTAATCAAAAATCTCCAAAAACAAGAGCCCAGGACCAGATGGCTTCCCAGAGGAATTCTACCAACAGATAAAGAAGAATTAATACCTATTCTTCTGAAACTGTTCCAAAAAATAGAATGGAAGGAAAACTTCCAAACTCTATGAGGCCAGCATTAAATTCAATCCCAAAACCAGGCAAAGACCCCATCAAAAAGGAGAATTACAGACTAATATCCCTGATGAACATGGATGCAAAAATTCTCACCAAAATACTAGCCAACAGGACCCAACAGTACACTAAAAGGATTATTTACCACGACCAAGTGGGATTTATTCCTGGGCTGCAAGTTTGGTTCAACATCCAAAAATCAATCAATGTGATACAATACAATAAAAGAAAGAACAAGAACCATATGATACTCTCAGTAGATGCAGAAAAAGAATTTGACAAAGTACAGCATCCTTTCTTGATTAAAACTCTTCACAGTGTAGGGATAAAGGATACAACCTTAATCTCATAAAAGCCAACTATGAAAAACCCACAGCATATATCATTCTCAATGAGGAAAAACTGAGAGCTTTTCCCCTAAGGTCAGGAACATGGCAGGGATGTCCACTATTACCACTGCTATTCAACATAATACTAGAAGTCCCAGCCTCAGCAATCAGACATAGGATACTTTATGTGGAAAACCCAAAAGACTCCACCCCAAAACTGCTAGAACTCATACAGGTATTCAATAAGGTGGCAAGATATAAAATCAACACACAGAAATCAGTTGCATTTCTATACACCAACAAAACAGGAGAAGGAGAAATTAAGGAGTTGATCCCATTTACAATTGTACCCCAAACTATAAGGTACCTAGGAATAAATCTGACCAAAGAGGCAAAGAATCTGTACTCAGAAAACTACAGAATACTCATGAAAGAAATTGAGGAAGACACAAAGAAATGGAAAATGTTCCAGGCTCATGGACTGGATATTGTGAAAATGTCTATGCTATGTAGAGCAATCTACACATTCAATGTGATCCTTATCAAAATACCACCAACTTTTTTCACAGAAATGGAACAAATAATCCTAAAATTTGTATGGAACCAGAAAAGACCCTGAATGGCCAGAGGAATGTTGAAAAAGAAAACCAAAGCTGGCGGCATCACAATTCTGGACTTCAAGCTCTATTACAAAGCTGTAATCATCAAGACAGAATGATACTGGCACAAAAACAGACACATAGATCAATGGAACAGAATAGAGAGCCCAGAAATGGACCGTCAACTCTATGGTTAACTAATCTTTGATAAAGCAGGAAAGAATGATCAATGGAAAATAGACAGTCTCTTCAACAAATGGTGTTGGGAAAATTGGACAACCACATGCAGAACAATGAAACTGGACCACTTCCTTACACCACACATAAAAATAGACTCAAAATGGATGAAAGATCTAAATTTGAGACAGGAATCCATCAAAATCCTTGAGGAGAACACAGGCAGCAACCTCTTCGACCTCAGCCACAGCAACTTTTTCCTAGACACATCACCAAAGACAAGGGAAGCAAGGGCAAAAATGAACTATTGGGACTTCATCAAGATAAAAAGTTTTTTTTTTTTTAAAGATTTTTTAATTTCTTTATTCGACAGAGATAGAGACAGCCAGCGAGAGAGGGAACACAAGCAGGGGGAGTGGGAGAGGAAGAAGCAGGCTCACAGAGGAAGAGCCTGATGTGGGGCCCGATCCCACAACGCCGGGATCACGCCCTGAGCCGAAGGCAGACGCTTAACCACTGTGCCACCCAGGCGCCCCAAGATAAAAAGCTTTTGCACAGCAAAGGAAAGAGTCAACAAAACCAAAAGACAACCAATAGAATGGGAGAAGTTATTTGCAAATGACATATCAGATAAAGGGCTAGTATCCAAAATCATAAAGAATTTACCAAACTCAACACCCAAGGAACAAATAATCCAATCAAGAAATGGGTAGAAGACATGTACAGACATTTCTGCAAAGAAGACATCCAAATGGCCAACAGACATATGAATAATGTGGCATCAGGGAAATACAAATCAAAACCACAATGAGATACCACCTCACATCAGTCAGAATGGCTAAAATTAACAAGTCAGGAAATGACAGATGTTGGCAAGGATGTGGAGAAAGGGGAACCCTCCTACACTGTTGGTAGGAATGCAAGCAGGTGCAGTCACTCTGGAAAACAGTATAGAAGTTCCTCAAAAAGTTGAAAATAGAGCTACCCTATGACCCAGCAATTGCACCACTGTGTATTGACCCCAAAGATACAAATGTAGTGATCCGAAGGGGCACATGTACCCCAATGTTTATAGCAGCAATGTCCACAATAGCCAAATTATGGAAAGAGCCTAGATGTCCATCGACAGATGAATGGATAAAGAAGATGTGGGGGGTGTGTGTGTGTGTGGACACACACATACACATATATATACACTCATATGTGTATGTATATATATATATATATATGTGATGGAATATTATGCAGCCATCAAAAATGAAATCTTGACATTTGCAATGACATGGATGGAACTATGGGGTATTACGCTAAGCAAAATAATTCAATCAGACAACGACAATTAGCATATGATCTCACTGATATGTGCAACTTGAGAAACAAGGCAGAGGATCATAGGGGAAGAGAGGAAAAAAATGAAAAAAGACAAAACCAGAGAGGGAGACGAACCATAAGAGACTCTTAATTGCAGGAAACAAACTGAGGGTTGCTGGAGTGGAGGGGGGTGGGAGGGATGGGGTGGCGAAATGATGGGCGCTAGGGAGGGTATGTGCTATGGTGAGTGCTGTGAATTGTGTAAGACTGATGAATCACAGACCTATACCCCTGAAACAAATAACATATTATATGTTAATTTTAAAAATAATTTTAAAATGCTACTAAACAATAAATGGGTCAGTCAGGAAATAAAAAAAGAAATTAAAAAGTGTATGGAAACAAATGAAAATGAAAATATAACAGTTCAAAGCCTTTGAGATGCAGCAAAAGCAGTTCTGAGAGGGAGATTTATAGCAATACAGGCCTACCTCAAGAAACAAGAAAAATCTCAAATAAACAATCCAACCTTACACCTAAAGGAGCTAGGAAAAGAACAACAAACTAAACCTAATACTAGCAGAGGGAAGGAGTTAGTAAATATTAGGGCAGAAATAAATGATATAGCACTAAAAAAAACCCCAATAGAACAGATCAATGAAAGCAGATGCTGGTTCTTAGGGAAAAAAGATCAATAAAATTGATAAACCTCTAGACAGACTTATCAAGAAAAAAAAGAGAAATGATCCAAATAAAAGCACAAATGAGAGGAGAGAAATAACAGCCAACATCACAGAAATACAATTATAAGAGAGTATTAGGAACAACTATATGCCAAGAAACTGGACAGCCTAGAAGTGGATAAATTCCTAGAAACATATAACATATCAAAACTGAAACAGGAAGAGAGAGAAAATTTAAACAGACCAATTACCTGCAAAGAAATTGAATCAGTAATCAAAAAACTCCCATCAAACAAAAGTCCAGGACCAGATGGCTTCACAGGCAAATTCTACCAAACATTTAAAGAGTTAACGCCTACTCTTCTCAAACTATTCCAAAAAATAGAAGATGAAGGAAAGCTTCAAATGTACTCTACAATGCCAGCATTACGCTGATACCAAAACCAGATAAAACCATACCAAAAAAAGACAACTATAAGCCAATATCTCTGGTGAACATAGACTCAAAAATCCTCCACGAGGTATTAGCAAACCAAGTTCAACAATACATTAAAAAATCATCCACCACAATCAAGTGGAATTTATTCCTGGGTTGCAAGGGTGGTTCAATATTTGCAAATCAATCAATGATATATCACAATAAGAACCATTTGATCATTGCCATAGATTACAGAAAAACCATTTGACAAAGTACAACATCCATTCATGATTAAAAAAAAAAAAAACCAACAAAAGTAGGTTTAGAGGAAACATACCTCCCTCTGAGGCAAAAGAAACAAAAGGAAAAACAAAAATAGACTACTGGGACTACACAAAATAAAAACCTTCTGCACAGAAAAGGAAACAATCAACAAAACTAAGAGGCAACCTAGACAATGGAAGAAGATATTTGCAAATGACATAGCCCATCAAGGGTTAGTATCCAAATTTATAAAGTACTTAGACAACTCAACACCCAAAAAACAAATAATCCAATTAAAAAATGGGCAGAAGACATGAACAGACATTTCACCGAAGAAGACATCCAGATGGCCAACAGACACATGAAAAGATGCTCAACACCATTTATCATCAGGGAGATAAAAATCAAAACTACAATGAGGGGCAACCCTCTCAGATCCCCTCCCTCTCCAGGAGCTTTGAACTATCACGCAATAAACTTTACTATCGCTCAATAAACTTTGCTTTGCTGCCCACCTTTATAAAAAAAAAAAAAAAACCTCACACCTGCCAGAATGGCTAAATCAACAACACAAGAAACAACAGTTATTGGAGAGCATATGGAGAAAAAGGAACCCTCATGCACTGTTGGGAATGCAAACTGGTGCAGCCACTGTGGAAAACAGTATGGGAGTTCCTCAGAAAGTTAAAAATAGAACTACCCTACCATCCAGCAGTCCCAATACTGATATTTACCCAAAGAATACAAAAACACTAATCCAAAAGGATACATGCCCTTCTATGTTTATAGCAGCATTATTTATAATAGCCAAGATGTGGAAGCAACTCAAGTGTCCATCAGTTGATGAATGGATAAAGAAGTGGTATAAGATACATAATGGAATGTTATTCAGCCATCAAAAAGAATGAAATCTTGCCATTTGCAACAACATGGATGGAACTATAGTATAATGCTAAATGAAATAAGTCAGAGAAAGACAAATACCATATGATTTCACTCATATGTGGAACTTAAGAAACAAAACAAATGAGCAAGGGGGTGGGGGGGAAGAGAGAGAGAGAAAGACAAACCAGAAACGGACTCTTCACTATAGAGAACAAAGTGTTCATTACCAGAGGGGAGGTGGGTGGGATGGGTGAAATAGGTGATAGTGCGCTTGTGATGAACACTGGGTGATTAAAATAAAAATGTAAAAAAATAATATGCAAACTTATCGATTTTAAATATACTGTTACAAATGTAAGGTATTTCATGTAAGCTTCATGGTAATCACAAGCAAAAGCCTATTTTAGGTATGCAAAAGATAAAGGAATCTGGGGTGCCTGTGTGGCTCCAACTGTTGGTTTCGGCTCAGGTCATGCTCTTGGGGTTGTGACATCGAGCCCATGTAGGACTCTGCACTTAGTGTAAAGCCTGCTGAGATTCCCTTCCTCTCCCTCTCCTTCTGCCCCTCTCCCTCCCCCCGCTCAAATAAATAAATAAAATCTTCAAAAAAAAAAAAAAGGAGAGTGGTGATGGGCACTGGGTGTTTAATGCAACTGATAAATTGTTGAACACTACATCAAAAACTAATGATGTACTATATGTTGACTAATTGAACATAGTTAAAAAATAAAAATTGAAAAAAAGAAAGGAATTTAAGGATACCACTACAGAAAATTATCAAATTACAAAGCAAGAAAAGAAGCAAAGGAATCACAAAATACAGAACAATTAACAAAACTGTGATAAGTACATACCTACCAATAACTACTTTAAATGTAAATGAACTAAAATTTCCAAACAAAATACACAAAATTGGGCGGGGGGGAATGGCGCCTGCCTGGCTTGGTCACTACAGCATGCAACTCTTGATCTCAGGGTTGTGAGTTTAAGCCCCACACTGGACATGGAGCCTACTTAAAAAAAAAAAAAAAAGTACAAAATGGCTGAATGGATTAAAAAACAAGACCCAATGATATGCTGCCTACAAGAGACTCCCTCAGCTTTAAGGACACACACCTACCGAAAGTGAATGGGCTGAAAAATATATTCTATGCAAATGGAAACCAAAATAAAGCTAGGATAGCTATACTTGTATCAGACAAAATAGACTTTAAGACAAACTTTCTAATAAGAGACAAAGAAGATCACTATATAATGATAAAGGGGTCAAACAAAAGGATGTAACATTTGTAAATATTTATGTACCCAACATACATGCACCTAAATATATAAAGCAAATATTAAAAGACCTGAAGTGAGAAATGGACAGCAATACAATAATAGTAGGGGATTTCATTACCCACTTCCATCAACGGACATATCATGCAGAGAGAAAATCCATAAGGAAACGTGGGCCTTAAATAACACATGAGACCAAACACACAACACTTATAGAACATTCCATCCAAAATCAGCAGAATACACATTGCTCTTAAATGCACATGGAACATTCCCCAGGATAGATATTAGGCCACAATAAGTCTTAATAAATTTTAAAAGACTGAATTCTTCTCAAGTGTCTGTTCTGACAACAACAGTATAAAACTAGAAATCAGTTACAAGAAGAAAATGGGAAAATTCACAAATACGTGGAGATTACACAACATGCTACTGACCAACCAATGAGTCAGAGAAAAAAATCAAAAGAGAAATTTAAAAATATCTTGAGACAAATGAAAATGGAAACACAACATACCAAAACTAATGATGGAACCAAAGTAGTTTTAACAGGGAAGTTCATAGCATAAATGCCTACATTAAAAAACAACAAAAATCTCTACCAACCTAAATTTATACATCAAGGAACTAGAAAATGTACAATAGCCAAGACATGGAAAATGTCCATTGGCAATAAATGGATAAAGAAAATGTGATACACACACACACACACACACACACACACAGGAATATTATCCATAAAAATAAGGAAATCCTGCCATGTGATAGATACATCAATGGAACTTGAGGGCATTATGGTAAGCAAAATAAGTCAAACAGGAACAGGCATATACTGTATGATAAATCACTTATATGTGGAATCTTAAAAAAAAATTTTAATTAAAAAAATTTTTGGAAAAAAACCTGAACTCAAAGACACAGAGATCAAATTGATGGTTATCAGAGGTGAGGGGTAGGGGGCGTGCAAAATGAGTGAAGGGGGGTCAAAACGTATACACTTCTTGTTAAAACGTCATGGGGATGTAATAGTTAACTATACTGTATTGTATATTTGAAAGTTGCTAAGAGTAAATTAAAAAAAAAAGCATAAATCTTAAAAGTTCTCATTACATGAAAAAAATTTCTATGTGTGGTGATGGATGTTACCTAAACCTACAGTGGTGATCATTTTGCAATGTGTACATATATTAAATTGTTACATTGTACACCTAAAACTAATACATTGTTACATACCAATTATTTCTCAAAAATAAAGCAGATTAATTTATATTCATTTTATATATGTACATATTCAAAATACATATAAACACTTCTTTATCTACAGATATCTCTAGAAGACACACAGAAATGACGATAAAGAGTTGTTGCTTTAATGGGAGTTGGAGTTAAGGGTGAATATAATCTTTTTAATTTACCTTTGTACTATTTGATTGTATTACTGCACACATAATACCCATTAAAAACAATTATGTGCTCTTGCTATTTCTCACTCCTTTATTGCTAGTGGGCTCCATTTATCTTAGCTATTTGATCGGGTCCAAGAAGTTCACCCTTTGCACGGTACCTGAGCAAAGAGCTCCCCAGGCCAGCTGTGTGAACTTGCAGCCACGTGTCTTTTTTTTTTTTTTTTAAGATTTATTTATTTGAGAGAGAGAGTGAGTGAATGTGAGTGTGTGTGTGCACGCGCGCAAGTCGGGGAAGAGACAGAGGGCAGACAGAGAGGGAGAGACTCTCAAGGAGTCTCCCTGCAGAGCGAGAAGCCTGATGCAGGGCTGAGATCCCAAGACCCCGAGATCATGACCAAAGCCAAAATCAAGAGTCGGCCGCTTAACCAACTGAGCCAGCCAAGCGCCCCTCAGCCACAGGTCTCCTTACTAATGTGTCAGGACAACTAAATGTTCTTGTGACACGTAACCTTATTAGCTTAGTCAGGGCGTCCTGCCCGGCCTTCCCAACCACAGTTATTAAAAACTCTTATAATTTCCCTTTTGTTAATGGTCTTTTACTAAATTAGTGAATATTACTTCCTGGATAAAATTTCCCATTTGTGGCCGCTTTATTTTGTCCTTTGGCTGAGTGGTTTGGAAACAATAATAATAAAAAGAGTAATAGTAACTAAACTTAATTATGTACTTACTATGTATATTAGTTTGCTAGGGCTGCCAAAACAAGTACCACATACTGGGTGGCTTAAACAACAGAAATCTTCCCCAAGATTCTGGAAGCTAGAAGTCTGAGAGCCAGGCATTGGAGGGCTGGCTTCCTCTGAGGCCTCTCCCCATGGCTTGTAGACGGCTGTGTCCAAATTTCCTCCTCTTATAAGGATACCAATCATGTTGGATTAGGACTCACCTTAATGACCTCATTTTAGCTTCACTGCCTCTTTAAAGGCCCTCTCTCCAAATATTCAGTCTGGGCCACTAGAGGTTAGGATGTCAGCATAGGGAGGAGGGAGGAGGAGAGCAACACGATTTAGCCTGTCAACGTATGTATGATGCAATGTGCCAGATACTTTACAAACATTATTTCATTTAAGTCTCACTGCCTACCCCATGAAAGAAAATGGAGGCCAAGAGATTAAGTAATGTGACCAAGGTAGTAGGTGGCAGAGTCAGAATTCAAATTCAGGCTGATAGACTCCAGATCCCACACTTAACCATCACACCACATATGTGCTTTTATAATGTGTTCTATAGGGTCCATTCAAGTTTCCCAAAAGAGAGAGAATGAAATGGTTGCTAGAGTGAGCAAATAGAAAAATTCCATTCTTCGAACCATTATCTTTTCCAGTGGGTGGTGGCAGGAGCCCCAGCCAACCCTCATGTCTGCATCCTTGTAAACCACAGTGTCTTCCCCCAGCCTTCCCGCCTGGGGAGCACTTAGGAGCAGACGTCCTGGTCATTCAGCCTGCTCTCATCCCAACCAAATCCATGGAAGCTGAAGCAGGAGTGTAACCATACAGCAAGCTCCTGCTTCCTCAGGGAAAGCACTGGGGGCCCCTGGATATCACAGTCAGCTATACTCGAAATCCCATCATATCTGGCTCAATGCCAAGGCTCTAGAGTTCCGTATTTAGGAGGAGCCAGAGCAAGCCAAAGTTTGCCCACAGTCCCTGGCACAAGGCAAAGGTACGAGAAGATCCCTGCCCAGAGCAAGGTGCACAGCTGTAAACTTAGATCGCTGAAAGCAGAGACGGCAGCAGTCAAACAAGGACACCTACAGTGTCATTACTAACTGCTAAGACAGGAGAGTGCGCCGTTTAGTTTCTCTCAGCTCAAAGGTTCCCACTTTAAAAATATCTTACCGAAGACTCCAGTGAAGTGTGAAGGGGGTGGAGGAGTTGCTGTCCACTTGAGTCACACTCCAAGCTAGAAGCATTTAACCCGATAAGCGCTACAGTTGTTTTAAACAAGACAAAAATGGCTGTGGTCACTAACAGCAGGCTTTCAGCCGCAGGTTCTGTAGAGAAGGGAAGCAAGGAGAAACACCCCCGTTTCTGCTTGCCGTGCAATTTTGAAAACTTCTTTTCCATTCTGAAACAAAGACATAACTGTAATCATCTTAATTAGTAAAATATTCACTAGATGTCCAGCTAGCAAAAGCTTCTTTGGTGGACTTGTAAATTTAGAAGTTGGATCATAAACTTAAGAGAAACTGAAGGGCCAGAAATGTTAGATGTCATCAAAAATGTTAGATGTCATTTGTAAAATATCCATGTACAGTGAAAATAACACACTATTTAGGAACCCAATACAGCTACCACATATATATTGGAACGCTCGCAATCTAAAATCTGGAAATATTCTTTTTTTTTTTAAAGATTTTTAAAAATTTTAATTTTTTAAAATTTTTTTAATGTTTTTTTATTACATTATGTTAGTCACCATACAGTACATCCCTGGTTTCTGATGCAAGGTTCAATGATTCAATTAGTTGCATATAACACCCAGTAAACCATGCAATATGTGCCCTCCTTACTACCCACCACCAGTCTATCCCATTCCCCC